>NC_045553.1:300000-442110 GCF_009769535.1 Thamnophis elegans
CCACGAGCAGCAGATGGGCGCCAGCGGGTGCGGGGGGCTCACCCGGGTCAACTTCTCTCGGCCGGCCTCCCTTGCCGGGCGTTTGTGGAGAAAAGTGGTCCAGAGGGGGCCTGGAGCTGCCCTGGGCAAAGCGGGGGGGGGGGAGCAGACCCCCCTGGGGGGGCTGAGGGGTGCAAGGGAAAGACTGGCAGGGGGGCATTTCTCTGTCTCGGCTGAGGAGGAGGGAGACCCCCGTGGGGAGCCAGGCGAGGCTCCGATGTTACATAAACGCCTCCTCTGTTAGCAGCGCATGTCACTTCCGACTGATGTGCTTACACACAATACCTGCAATTTGTTCCAAACTCATTCAAAAGGTTTCTTTGTCTGCTCCTCCTCCGGGCCGTGCTGGGGTTTATTCCCTGTCCTTCCCTTCCCTTTGTTGCCATCACTCACTCTCTTTATTATTTTTATGTTCCAGGGTTCTCTTAAACTCCTACAAGGAAGCTATAAACGGAAACATTATTTTCGGGGCTAATACGAGTTAAACAAACAGCCTGTTGCTTCCTCGGAGGAAAACGGCACCCTGGAACAGCTACCAAGGAAAGACCCTCCGTGTGCAGCAGCCAAAGGGACCCCTGAAGGGCAGCCAGCTGGACCCCAGGCCTGGATTCTCCAGAAGAACCAGGGAGTCAGCAGCTCCCAAGCACAACACGGTGTGATGGGTGGCTTCAGAGGGTCTGGGAGCCCCCAAGGGGGCCCTGTCTCTGCAGCCCCCAGGGACCCAGGCTCTGACGAGGGTTCAGCCCAGAGGTTTCCTCCCGTCTTTTTGAGGGGGGGGATTTAGCCCTTCTCGTCCCCTCTGAGGAGGAGAGGGGCTCACGGGGGAGCTGAGGGGCTCTGCTGCCACTGAGATAAACTCGGTTTGGGAAAGGGCCGCGGCTTGGGACATCCCGGCTTCCCTGATTTGGGTGAAGATATCCTGGTGCTCCGTCGCTCGTTCCCACGGAAGACCTTCATTGCCCCAGGACTAAGCGATGAGCCTTCCCAGGCTCAGACCAGCAGCTTCCTCCCCCCCCCCCCACGGCCATGCTCCTCCCTGGGCTGGAAGGCTGTTTTGGGCCCCTTTGCGCAGAACCAGAGTGGAGGGGCTCCTCCCCAGCCGTGAGGGGGAAGAGAGCAAGGATTCAGCCCCAGGGGGAGAGGAAGGGGCTCTGGGGAAAGTCGTCTGTGTGAAGGGAAAAGGGAGGGGCCGGAGGAGGAGAGGCCATCCGAGGACTCCCGCTTTGTCCTCCCTCCCTCACCCACCACCTCCACCCCAGGCCCCCTCCCGTCATCCCCCCTCCCAGGGGTTCCTGAGGCCACCTGAGCCAGCCCCCCCCCAAAGAAGCCAACCGAGGCTCATCTCCAAGGACCAAAGCGTTTTATTCGGCGCCAGTCCAAGGGAGCTCCCCAGGGGCTCCTGCCCGTCCGTCTCCTTCACACCTAGACACCCTCACACCCACGCGTGGCTGTGCATTATGGTTCCGGCAGCTGCGATGGGGGGGAAGCCATCGTCCACGGAAGGAACCCTGCTTGCAGATCCGTTCTCAATGCCGCTGCTGAAGCCCTGAAGGGGGAGGAGAGAGGGCAGCTGGAGGAAATCTGGGTCTTCTGCGGCCTCCTTGGCTGGCGCCCCGCCTCCCCCCCACCCCAGGCCCCGTTTCCCCCCCCAGACCCTCCCCCTGCCTGGTTTCAGAAGGACACCTGGGGGAAATCCCAAGCCAGGCAAAAACCAGCCGGAGCTTCTGGGAGGAAACCTCCCACTGTGGGCCGAGAGGGGAAGAGCCCACTGGCTGAGCCTGAGCTGCTCCCGGCCAGTTTCTTAACTGGCTCTTCACTCGCCAGCGGAGGAGCAGCAGCAGCACAAGACACAAAAGGCTCCAGCTGGACTAAGAGGAGGCCGGGAGAAAGTTAACCAGGAGGAGGAGGAGGAATGGAGTGCAAAACCACAGAGCCGGAAGGGGCCTTGGAGGTCCTCTAGTCCAACCCCCTGCTCACCAGGCAAACGGCTGCCCAGCGTCTTCTGAAAGGCCTCCAGCGTTGGAGCCTCCACAGCCTCTGGAGGGAGGCCCTTCCGCTGCCTCCAACTGCTCTCAAGGTTCCCCCAGCAGCAGGACCGGCCAAGGGTGCTTACCTTACTCTTTCCCCAGGTATTTCATCATGATGCTGGCCACGTCCTCTTCTCGGCCTTCCGCCTCGGACCGTGGGTGGCCCCTCGGCCCCTCCGAGCCCCCTCTGCCCACGCAGCCTTCCCCTTCCTGCCTCCGGGCTTCGGGCCGGCACTTGATGCTGTCGGCGCTCTTGAAGGAGCCCACCGAGCCAGTGGAGGAGTCGGAGGAGTCGGACAGGTTGCCGGGGTCCTCCTTGGCCTTCGACTGCGGGGACAAGACCGTCTTCATCTCGGACAGGAAGGTGAGCTGCGGCCGGGCGGCCTGGTCTTCAAAGCGGACACTGAGGGGCCGCTGTCCGTCCTTCCTCTCCTTGGGGCCTCTGGACAGGCCGCTGGCCGACTGAGCTTTCCGGATGGCCGGCAGGAAGTCGTCCGAGTCAGCGTCTGTTTTCCGCTCGTAGCTCAGCGTTGGAATCTTCCAAGAGAAGGGATCCTCCGCTTCCCTCGGGATCTCCCCCAGCCTCCTGCTTTGGAGCAGCAGAGGCTCCTTCCCGAGATCCAGGCTTCCTTCCACGGAGGCCCCCAGGCAGCTCCTCCAGGGCCTCGGGCGCAACAGGCCGGCCGCGTCCCCACCCAGGATCGGAGGGGCACCTGTGGCGTAAGGCTCACCCGCGCTCTGCACCAGGGAGTCGTAGGAGCCGAACCTGGAGGCCCCTTTCAGAGCCGGGGAGAGGGACGGCCGCAGCCCACAATCCGAGGAGATGCTTCTCAAACTGGAGCAGCGGAGCAGCTCAGCTCCGGGGTTTGCAACGAGGTCCTCCAGGCTGGCTTGCAAGTCTTCCTTGTCCTTCAGGCTCCTGCACCTCCTGAGGAAGGGGGCCCCGGTGGTCTGGTAGATGGGCAAGGAGGAGGCCTCCTCCTCCTCCTCCTCCAGGGGCTCCTTCAGCCGCTTCCTCCGCAGCTCCTCCACATACTCCGAGAGGGCAGAAGAGGACCGGGACAGCCTGTCCTCGGCCAAAGGAGAGAGATTCCTGCTCCGGGCTGGAGAGAAAGGGATCGCCGTCTCTTCGGCTGTGGCGGGAGAGGACAGGGGCCTCCACGCAGGGGGGGACACGGCCTCTGACTTGGGGGGCCTGTCGAATTCCCCTCTGGGCCTCCCGTAGTCCTGCTTCAGGGAGCCAACGGAAGGGCTATCCGGGCCTCCTCCACACCGCCCGTAGTCCTTCCTTTGGGCACTGAGCCACGGCATCGGCTGCCAGCTTTCCTCGGGGTCCTTCTTCGCCCTGGGAGGGAAAAGTGGAAGAAGAAACTCTCAGCCAAGGCGTCACCCCAAGAGGAGATCTGCATTTCCACTTGAAATTGAGATGGGAGAGGAAGCTGCTTCCCTCGACTGCAGCTGCTCCCTCCCGGCCAACCAGGGAGGGGACAGCAGCTGGACTGGCAGAAGGGTGAGCGGAATCCATCGCCCCCCTAGCAAGGGCCTGGTGGGGATCCACAAGTGGGGATCCCAAACTGCCAGGGAGTTGGGCACAAGAGGGAGGGAGGGAGGCCAGGCTGAAGAACTGCAAAGCCCTTTTCTACTTTCTGCTCTGTTTTGAGAAATACACATTTTAACAACATTTAGCTTGGCAGTCATAGACCCTCCTGGCTAAGGAGAATGGATGCCATAGCAACATTGCACAGCCTGCAATCTGCAGAGTCAGGACCTCAGCGAGATTGACGGCCTCGCCCTCTGTCCGTCCACCCAGCCGCTTCTCCCGCGAGGGCCTTGGGCCAAGCAGCCACGTGGGGCAGCCCCCGTTTGCAAGACGTAGAGAAACCAGCCTGCGGTGCAGAAGGAGACCACCCAGAGCCTCCCCCCAATTGGTCCCAGACCCCCAGAGGGGAGAGGGATCCTTGGACTGGTCAAATCGTGCCTGCTTCTTCTTCTAGAACACCCTCCCCCCACATACACCCCTCATGTCCCCTCCCCCTGCCAGGCTCAGGAAGCTCCTGGTGGCCTTTCAGGAGGATCCGGGCTTGGAAAGCTCCTGCCAACCTCTCCAGGTGAGCCACGAACGTGGGGCGGGGCGGGGGGGGGCTCCTGCTACCATCTCCCCCACCTGCTCACTGGCGCCTTGAGTCACTTGCTTTCCCGGCTGCCTTCTTGCCAAAACTGGCACAGCCCGGATCCGCTTCTCCCGCCCACCTGCTTCTTTAGCACCCCAGAGCTTGTTCACAGGAAGGGAGGGGGCACCCTGGATTGGCTCACTCCCCTCCACCTCCCACAGCGCCCGGGCTGCCTTTGGGGGCCGGGGGGTGGGCGGGATGGAGGGCATCGGAGGGCGGTGTGAAATGGCCGCAGAACCAGTGGACTGGGCTCAAGCCCCAGGCCTCGTAGGTGGGCCTTGTACCAGGACCAGGAGAGTCCGGGCAAAACCTCTCTGTTGCCTTAGAGATGGGCTCTGCCTATCCAAGAAACCCCCAAAGGAAGCCGGGCAGAAGAGAGAGCCAGCCTCTCCCCCCACTGGAGCCCCTCAGCCAGAGAAGGCTTGCCGGAGACCCCCCTAAATTGGCAGCACCTGGCTCCCAAATGCAGCCTCTCCTTTGGAGACTTCAGGAGAGTCTCCATCACAGACCACCCCCCCAGAAGAGAGCTCAGTGCTGTCCAGCCAATAACGCTGCTCCGGCCCAGCTCACGGATGGACATCACCTTGCTCGGCCACCTGGGCCCTTGCCCAGAGGGAGACCCCAGGCAAGAGGGAAGCCTGGCAGGGAGGCTGGAGGGACAGGAAACCTCTCCAGCCCAGGAGCAAGAGGGGGAGGTTGGTCCCAGCCTTCCTTCCTCTCCCCCCCTCACAGGGACCCCCAAGGGAGTCAGTGGGCCTTGGGGCAAAGGAGGAGGGGGCCCTTCACAGCCAAGCTTAGGAGGGGGAGAGGCCGGGGGGGGGGCAGTGCTGGGCCCTCTGGGCCAGTGAGAAGCAGCCCCGCCTTCTGGAGCAGAAAACGCCTTTCTCCTCCTTCCAGCCTGATGAGGGGAGAAGGGGAGGGGGCCGGGAAAGGCTGCCCTGGCTCTCCTTCCTCGCTTTTCCTCCCCGGGTTTTTCAAGGGGAGAATCCAAAATCCTCCCTGAGCCAAATGGGATTTTTGCAGTGTGCAACTGCACCAAAACAAATGACATACAACAGTAATTAGTGAAGATTACACAGCAATTAGGATGATTATTATGCTTATACTAGTTGAAATAATTTATGCAATAATATCTGTGCTTGAATTGGAGCACAGAGCATGTCCAGAGACAAAAGGAGAGGAGCGCTAATTGCACAGAGGGACGGAGCAGCTGAAAGGCCGGGCAGGCAGCAGCGAACGAGGGTCCGTGCCGGAGAGAAACGCCAGCCCTGCCTGGGATGCAAGGAGGCTTCAGCCCTCCGGGGGCCCCAGGAGATCCAGGGGAGGAAGGGGGTCGACACGCAGCACTCCCGGCCTTTGCGAGAGCGAAAGATCAGCAGAGACACAGAGTCAAGCGGGCTGTGGGGTGAGGAGAGGGGCAGCCCTTCCGGAGGGCACCCGCGATCAGAGGCTGCAGGGCAAAATGACCCTGCCCGGGACCCCCTCGACTCACAGGAGGCTGCCTTTGGCCGTGGGCCCTCCAAGCCCTCCTACCCCCTTCCAAGCCTCTCACCTCGGGCTCGGGAGGCTCCGGACGTCCAGCGAGAGCTGAGAGCTGCTTCCCGCCAGACTGGGAGCTGACTCCAGCCACGACCGGACGCTTCCTTCCGAGTCCAGATTTAAACTCAGGGATGAACTGGAAGCCAAACTCATCTGACTCTCCCTGCAGGGAGACAAAGGGGGGGGAGAGGAGGAGGAGAGCTGCAGCTTCGGCCCTCTCCAAGGAGGCTGGGCTGTTCCCTGACAGGCAGAGCAGGGAAGGGTTGGACACGAAGGTCATCCCAGACCCCCCCTGGAAGGGCCCCTCGCCTCCACACAGTCAGTGAATTATTGTGATTATGATTTAAGCCGCTGAGTGGGCAGGGAGGGGCTCTTAGGCAAAGGGCTTGCAAACATCTGGATATCTGCTGCTTTTCGACCTTGGCAACTTTCAGCCGTGTGGACTTCATCTCCCAGAATTCCCCAGGCAGCACGCTGTGTGTCGCTCGAGACCAGCACCCTCCTTCTGGCTGGGGAATTCTGGGAGTTGAAGTCCACGTGGCTGAAAGCTATTAAGGCCTCCACCCAATGGCATCGCGTAACAGCCAAGGTGGGCTCCTCAGTGGCCGGAGCAGGTGCACGCTCAGGGCAGACACCCCCCCCCCTCGCCCACAGAGGCATCCCGGCCAGTGATGGGCACCCTCCCCCCCCCCAGTGCGCAGCTTAGAAAAAGCCACAGCCTCTTTTGGGCATCGCTGCCCTGAACTGCCCAGAGAAACTCCACCGACTTCCAGGAGGGCGAAGCTGCCAGGCAGAGAGATGGGAAAGGAAAGTGAGGATCCTGAAGCGCCAAATGGAATAATGGATGAAAATGTAATCCTCCCTCCATCCCTCCCTCCCTTCCCTCCTATTGGCTCCTTTTTCACAGGGGCCGATCCAGGGAGCTTCACCCCGCAGCCGCCCATCAGCCCCAGCCGGCTTGACTTACGTCTCCTGACGTTCACCAAGGGAATCCTGGGCCGTCTGGACGCTGCAAGGAAGGAGAAATCAGTCTCCTGGGGGTCCCGGGGACTGCTCCCCCCCCAGGGACCCCCATAAAGCAGGACGGGGCCTCTCTTGAAACACAAGCCCCCCTCCATCCACGCAGGTCAACTGCAGCCTCCCAGGAGCCCTTGGGGGGGGGTTGCTTTTAAATCTTCCAAGGGTCCCTTCCGTTTGGAGAGTCCAGAGATGCGGCTGGTTTTTCTCACTGGACGTTGGTCATCAGATCAGATGAACGGCCGTTCTCTCTCCCCCTCCTCAACACCTGATGGGGGGGGGGAACCAGCCGTCCTGCAGATCTGCTAAAGCTCTATTGACAGCCTTCATCTCTGCTATCTCCAAGGAAAACCGTTCTGGGGCCGAGTGGACGGAGGATCGAGGCTGTGCTGGATGGGGAGGAAAGCGCTTCCCCTCTCTTGGCCCTCAGATCCCCCCAGGGGTTCTCCCTCTGCTCCCCCAGAGAAGCCTCTGGGCCTCAACCGCCACCCCCGGAAACATGCAAACCGCAAGGGGACACCACCGTTCTCGACCACTGCGACTCCCTCCAACACCGCGGGGGAGGGCATGTTTTTTGCAACCCTTCCTTCCCCCCTCCCCCCTTGGCTCTAATTCGTCCCCCTCCCCGTCTTGTTGCTGGACTTTGCTTAAGCTGCTGTGACGGAAGCAGGCGGGAGGAGGGGGGCAGTGCCTCCCCCCCCCCTTTCCTTTTCCCCCCCGACTTCCATTTCAGTCACACTGGGCAGCTCAGCAAGGCCCACATCACAATCGGCCCAGTCTTTTTACACACACACACACACACACACACACACACACACACACACACACACACTGTGTGTGTCCCTCTAGGCGGCCTGCTTTTGAAAAGGATTCCTTTGTGGGTTTGGCTCCTGGGATCAATTCCCTCTCCTGTTCATTACACAAAGCTGAGTGGGGGGGACCGGAAGGTGGGGGGGCAGCCAAGGAGGCTCTGCCTGGGGAAACAGAGGCCCTGTGTTGGGCTCCCTTTCCCTGAGGCTCCTGCGGCAGCCAACACGGCCGACCCTCCAGCACCAGGGGGCTGGGACGGAGCTGGGCACTCAGGCCTGGCCAAGCAAGACCCCACGGCTGAACCCACCGGTCCCCAGAGGCAGGAGGGGGCCCAGCCGCACCGGAGCCAGTTATCAAACCTTCCCCCAAAACACCTGGTGGGGGCAACTGCCGCTGCCCCCACTAACGGCCGGGGCAGCATGGGGGAAAAACTCCTGCTGGGTCCATGGTGCCCAAACTCCCCCTCTGGGCTCAGCGGGGCCCCCATTCGGCTTCCCAGCTTTTCTGGCTGAGCAGCTGGCAGGGCCCTGGAAAGTGGAGAGCCCTGGTAGGAAACGGGGAGGAGCTGCCCAGGCTTTGGCCCACTCACCTCTCCGCCTCGCTCTCCTCGCTCGACTGCACCTCTTCCAAAGCGCCCTGCAAGTCTGCAATGCGCCGGAGGGAGGTCTCCAGGTCCGCCTGCAGAGTCTGCCTGGCCACCGAGAGCTCGTCCACCTGCTTCTCCTGGGGAAACGGAAGGGGGGTTCAGGGGGCAGCATAGGCAGGGCGGGGTGGGGGAGCTCCCTCCCAAGGGGCCTTCCGAGCTCCTCCAGGGACGCATGTGGGGAGACAAGGCTGGGCTCAGTTATTGCTTCAACACCTTTTCTGAGCTTAAGCCACAGCTGCCCCCGGCTGGTTTGCAGAAGCCCCCGGCTGCCTCTGCTCTGCCCTGAAGCAGCAGCAGCAGCGCCAATCTGGCTGTGTCTCCAACCCCCGCTGGCACCGCCGGGCCAAAGCGTTTCAGAACAAGGGACTCTCCCGCACTGCTCCCAGCTGGAAAATGGGAAGACTTGGCCAGCCCCTCCCTCCCTCCCTCCCTCCCTCCCTCCCTCCCTGCAAAAGAGGGGAGAGGCCTGGGGGCGGCCAGTGGGGCAGAGCCTGCAATCCCTCCTGATTGTAGCTGCCAGCAATCAAATCATCATCACGGAGGTGAGAGAGAGCCAGGCCCCCACAAACAGCGCCAGGCCTGGCTGGGAAGGGCCGAGAGCGATCGCAGCAGGGGGTTTGTGGGCTGGACGAGTCACAGGGAAACAGAACCGTGGCTAGGGAAAACAAGGAGGGCAGGAAATGCAGAGTGGGGCCGGAGAAAGCCCTCCTCCCCGGTTGCAGAAGGGCCCGGCGGTGGGAGGGAGCAGCCCCGAGCATCCTCCAACCAATGGCAGATGCCACCCCTGGTCCATGGGGAAGAGCAGGGCCCCTCTTGCTCTGGAAGGGGAAATGGGCCAGGGGTGCAGATGGGCAGAAAGACCCCTCCCCGCCTTGCAGGAGAACAGGCTGAACGGAAGAAGGGGGATTCGGTCCTCACCCTCTGCTCACCGTCGCCTCTCCCACCCGTCCCAGGCATGGGAGGGGGTCCCTCGGTGGCCTGTGGAGGGGGAGGGGGACAGCCTTCACTGGGACCTAGGAAAGTGGGAGAGCCCCTGCCTGCCCCCACTTCCCCAAGGCAGGAGAGCAGGGAAGCGTCTCTTTGGAGGGACAACCTGGAAGACGCTCACGGGTGCAAACGAGGACAGCCTCTCGGGGGGCTTCCCAGAGAGCAGGAGCTGAACTGGCCCTTTGGAAAGGAGGAAGCAGGGAGGCCGACGGGCCCTCCAGACCCTTGGCCGAAAGCAGGAGAGCCGCTTCCTCCTCCTTCCGCCCGAGAGGAAAGGCAAAGCTCCTGGAATGGCCGAGAGAAGGGGGGAGGCCTTGTGCTGCTTTCGGGGGGCTCCTTCAGGGCTTGGAGGCGCAAAGAGGCGGCTCCCGTTTCCTGTGGGTGGTTTGGAAACTCACTGGGTGTGCGGAGGCCGTCACTGTGCAAACGAGAGATATTTTAATGCCACCGCACCGAGATACGTGCGTGCGATGACAGGGAGACGGGCCGAGGGGGCTGGCATAATTGCACATTTCTAAAGATACATCTCTCTCTCTCTCTCTCTCTCTCTCTTTCTTTCTGCCCTTTGCTATTTTAAGTCTCCCTTGGAATCTCCAACCTGCTCAAAATCTCCCTTTGGGGCTCTGAGGGGGGCAGGTGAGCCCTTCCCCCCCTCCCCCATGCTGCATCCTCCCAACCATCTTGCGAGGTAGGCCGGGCTGAAGGGCAGCCCCGATTTCAGGCTTTCCAAGGGGCAAATGGAGTGGGAACTCCTCCACCCCCCCCCTCAAACTCCTCTCTGCATTTCAGTCTTTCAAAATAAATGCACATATTGCTGTTAATAAAACAAAACCCAGCGATTCAAAGATGGATCTGACAGCCTGCTCTCTCTCTCTTCTCCCAAAGACAATGCGAAACGGCCAGACGCAGAGCGAGGAGGCCAGACCCCCCCCACACAAAAAAAGGGAGCGAGAGAGAAACGCCCCCCCCTTTCACAGCACCATCGTTTCCACTTAGAGACCGGCTATTTCAGTGACGACGCCGTCTCTGGGGAGGAAGGGTTTTCCGTAACAGCTTCCGACCCTCGAGAGCAGAATCCCATCTACAACTCAAATATTTTTTAACAAAAAACGCATCAATGCTGCCGGTGCTCTAATCCAGCTCTCTCGACCCTGCTGGGAAGGAGGAAGAGAGCAGACGAAACGGACACTGAAGGAGAGACCCTCTTTCCGAAGCCCACCGGCCCAGAGAAATAGGCACGAACGGCAGAGAAAAGGCAGCCCACCGACAGGACTAGAAAGCTCTTCCCAGTCGCCTCTACGGGGTTTTCAGCCGACACTCGTCTCCCTCCTAAGGGCCCATTTCCTGGCCTTCCTCTCTGGGCGCCGTTCCACAGCACAGTTTACACTCATCCCTGCGGGAAGGATCCTTCCTTGCCGCAGCCAAGTTGAGCCGTGCCCACTCAGTCCCAGGTAGCTGCTACCGACAGGAACCGGCATTCGGATCCCCTCTTAAGCCCCAGGGGAATTGGCTCCAGCCCAACCACTCGCCCGCTCCTCCAGCAGCCACCCTGCCCAGGCTCCGTTACCCCCGTCCCTGGCCCAGAAAGCCTTTGCCCACCATCAGCCTGAACGGGGGAGCCGAGCCGGAGCCACCCGCCAGGCAAAACCAATCTGGAGAAAGTGACAAGGGCCCCACGCCCAACTTCCTGCCAGCCGAGTCTCCCCACAGCCTCCCTTCCAAAGTCATTTTATTTCTGCCCCTGGATGTCCTGGGATTTCTCTCCCTCACCCTCACCCCTTCTCTGCTGGCAAAATGAGAAAGTGCCCAGATTTATTCAAGGCTCAGGTGAGATGGGGAGGGAGGGAGGGAGGGAGGGAGGGGAGTCATTGGCTGCTAATCCTCACAGCAAACCCACGGCTGCAACTGGTGCAAGAAAGAGCCCCCTCCCAGCCTTTCCTTCCCCAAGACACAGAGGAAGGAACCACGGAAATCACCCCTTGGAGTCCTTTCCCTCCAATTCTGTGGCAGAAACAAAGAGGCTCCCCAAAGCCCCCCCCCCCGGATCTCCCCACCGACCCACAGCTTCCACTCTGAGGGAGGGGCAGGGATGGGGCATCTCCAAGGAGTTCAAGCATTGCTCATCAACCCTCCCTTTCCTTCCTTCCTTCCTCCCTTCCCTTCCCTTTCTTCCTTCCCTTCCTTCCTTCCTTCCTTCCTTCCCTTCCTCCCTTCCCTTTCCTTCCTTCCTTCCCTTCTTTCCTTCCTTCCCTTCCTCCCTTCCCTTTCTTCCTTCCCTTCTTTCCTTCCTTCCTTCCTTCCTTCCTTCCTCCCTTCCCTTCCCTTCCCGCCATGAAGCCAAAGCTGAGAAACGATTAAGGCATGCAAAGTGAGAAGGGAAGCGCACGAGGCGAAGAAGAAGAGGAAGAAGTGTTGAGATAACAGCTCAGGCAATTAGGGAGACTGTCAGAGAGGCCTGGAGGCAGGGAGTCCATGGCGGGGGATGGGGGGGGGGGATGAGATTTCCCTGTTCGCTCTTTTCTTGCTCGGACTCTTGGCTTTCCCCCCCCCCCCCACAAGGGCTTTGGGGCAGAGGAGGGAGTTTCTCTCTGTAGGGCTCTGCATTCCCTTCGGCCTTGGTCCCTCCACCACGGCTGCCTTCGAGGCCAACCGAGAGGCGGGGACTTAACCGCAGGTTGGCGCCAGGGCTTGGCTGTGCCGAAGGCATCCTTGGCTCCTTTCTGGGCGGCCAGACCAGGAGGACACGTGGGCAGCTTTCCACCCAAGACGGGAGCCCAAGGCACAACCTTCCTGGAGCTCCCCAGGAGCAAAGGCACAATCCTCCACACACCCCTTCACCTGGGAAGTCCTCCCCCAACTACACACGGAGTAGCTGCTATGGCAGGGAGGGTTCCAGGCCACTGGACTCCCCCCGCCTGACCTTGCCTTGGGCAGAAGGGCCCCTCAGAGACCAGGCGCTGCTCTGCACCCACACCTCTGGGCACTGAAGCGAAAGAAGTGGGACCCCTGGGGAAGGGGAGCCCTTCCAGCCGCCCCACAGGGGTCTCCCAAGGTCATCGGCTAAGGAAAAGGGATGTTAGCTTCCCAAGTCAAAACAGCCCCCCCCCCTCCTGCACGCTGCCATGAACTGTCCTGGGATTGGTGGTGCAAGGAAGCGCCTTACGCACCTCACCTATAAACACAGAAGATTCCCACACCGGCTTTTCTCCCCCCCCCCCAAGACCCTGAGAGGCGCTCAAGAGGCTGAAGGAGCAGCCCCGGTCAAGGCCAGGCCACTCGCGCATGGATGCCCCCCTTTACTCTTACCAGGTCCACCCGCCTGCGACTGGCCTCCAGCTCCCTCTGGGCCAGCTCGCTCATGTCCGCCTTCACCTCCTCCAGCCGCAGCCGGTAGTAGTGGGCGTTCTCCCTCTCCCGTGCCTCGCTCTCCTTGGCTTTCTCCAGCTCCTCTCCCATCTTGATCACGCTGTCCCGGAGACGGAGCACCAGCACCTGCGGGGAGCAGCCTCAGGGGAGCTGAGCCACCCCTCTCCCCCCTCCCTCCCTCCCTCCCCGCTAGAGCCAGCGCCCTACCTCGAACCGCTTGATCTGGACGCTCTGGAACTCCATCTTGCTCTCCAGGTCGCAGATCACGGCCTCCTGCCGACTGACGATCGAGCGCTCCACCGTTGCTTGTTCCAGGTAGGAGAGTCTGGCCTGGGCCGCCTGCAGCTGTTTGCGGAGGGGAAGGGAAGGGGGAGCTCAACCCGGGCAGGCCTCCCAAAGCACAACAGGGGGTTGGTTGGGGTGGGGGAATGGGGCGGCCTTGCAGCAAAGCACCACCGACACTCGGAGGGTGGCGATCCCTAAACCACCCCTGCACCGTCCCCAGCTAAGGCGGGCAGCTCCACGCTCTGAGAGCCGGAGAGGAACTGAGGTCCCTGGCTCCAGAGAGGCCTTCCTTTCCACCTGCTGACCTCCCCTCTGCAGAGCCCCCCCCCCCGTGCCCTGCCCAGCGCCCCCAGCCCAGCCGGCATGCAGTCCCAGCGCCTACTCTCTCCTGCAGCGCCTGCTTCTCCTTCTCCAGCGATTCCAGCTGCCCCTGCAGCTCCCGGATCTGGGCGATGTCGGTGGCCGACTGAGGGAGGAAGAGAAGCCGAGGGCTCTGAGCGCTCATGGGGGCAGTGGGGAGGCTGAGAAGCAGGGAGGACCCTCGGCAAGGGTGGGCAATCGGTCCAAGCCCACTTCAGAAGATGCTTGCCACCCACCGTCACCACTGACCAGAAGGTTGGCCAGTGACACCAACCCTGATTCCCACCAGAAGGTTCCCTTCAGCCCTGCCATTATTCTGAGCTGGGGGGCTTCTCCCGGGGGGGGGAGAGGGGGAGAATGGGACGCAGGTGAGTCTGGGAGCCTTGGAAGGGCAGAGACAACCGTTGTGTGTCGGATGGCAGCCGGCTCTCAGGAAAGGAGAGGGGGCACCAGTGGGAGGCCCAGTGGTTGGGGCTCTGTGCCCAGAAGAGAGGGGGAGGGAGGGGTCTTCGTCCCCCCCCTCCTCACCTGTGCAATCAGAGCCTTGTGCTTGGCCAGCAGCTCGTTCAGGTCCTCCTGGTCCTCCTCGAAGCGCTTGAGCAGGTCGGCCTTCTCGTGCTGCAGCTGGTAAAGCTGCTCGTCCACCTGCAGAAGAGACCGTCAGGCCTCCGGGCGGGGGCTCCATGCGGGCGGGGTGGGGGCCCTTTGGGTCGGGGGGGGCGATTATCCAGTCCGGTACCAAGTGCTTGTTCCTGGTGGCCGCCTCCAGCTCCGAGTGCAAATTCTCCACCTCCAGGGACAGCGTCTTCTGCGACTCCTGGGCCTCGGCACACCTGGCTGCGCTCTCTTCCCACTGCCAGAGCAGAAAGGAGGACACGGTGGCTTCGGCCCCCTTGGCTCCCCCACAGCTGAGTCCGGCTTCGGCCCCTGGCGCCAGGGAACCTGGGGGAGGATGCCTCCTTCCCCCCCTCCCCCTTCCTTGGGACAACAATGGGGCCATGCTTCTTCTTTCACAGCGGCTGAGCTGAAGGTCCCCCATTAATTGGCCAATGAGGCGAATCTCCGCCAAGAAGCAGGGATGGAAGCGAGGGGCAGGCAGGGGTTACAAAGGGGTCTTTCTTAAGCAGGGAGAGGGACAGGCTCTAAGCCCCTGAGCGTCCTGCCCCTCTCTCCATCCCCAGAGGCCCTGGGGCTTCACCCTCCTTTCCCCCCAAGGGCTGGTGTGGCCGGATGGACGGCGGTGGCCACGTCCCCCACCCCTCCCCTGGTTGTGTTGAAAGGTTCTGCTTTCCAGCCTCGCTTGTCTCAATTTGGGAGGAGAAACGGATTTGGGGCACGCAGAGGCCTCTCATTCTGCACCCCTAATTCAGATTATAAGCCCCAGAGCTGTTAAATGTCTGGTTGCCTCTCCTGAAAGATTCAGCCCTTCCCTTCCCAGCCCTTCATTTGCCTGTTCTGCTCCCTCCTTTCTCCCTCTCTTTCTAAAATCTGCATAATAAATTTTTTCCCACTTGGGGGAAAACAAACGGAAATTCCCATCAAAAAGGATACATAATGTATGAACAGATCAAACGTGCTAAGTTGGCAGCGGTGCCATCTGCTCAATGCCTCTCCTGCATGTTGACCAGGGCCCCCTCCTCAAAAGGCTGGGGAGGGGAGGGGGAGGGAGGGCACCTTCGGCTGGTTTTTAATCCTCGCATAAAGTTTTTCCTTCAGCACCTCCCAGGGGGGTCACGGAAAGGAGAAACCAATTCTCCAGGAGAGGCTGACATTCACGCCAATCTCAGGGCCAGCAAAAGAGGGGCTGCTGCCCAGGGGGCTCCCTGCGCCTCCCCCCCCCCCGCATCGCCTGTCTAGAGGGAGTGAAAAGGGGATGATTCTGAATATCAGCACGTTGAGACTGGACAGCAACAGCCAGACCTCTGGCGGGCCTTTCGTCTGCTCCCTTCGGAATGAGATCTTCCACATCCAGGTGCAGTATACCCCATCATCCCCACGTGGACAAATGAGAACAGGTGAATCTCCGCAACACCCACTGACAGGCATCTAAAGGCGCCTATCAGAAAGAGAGGCCTTGGGATTCCATCCAATGAGATGATAAGGTGGCGCAGTGGTTAAATGCAGCACTGCAGGCTACTGCTAGATCAGCAGGTCAGCGGTTCAAATCTCACCGGCTCAGGGTTGACTCAGCCTTCCATCCTTCCGAGGTGGGTAAAATGAGGACCCGGATTGTTGTTGGGGGCGATATGCTGACTCTCTGTAAACCGCTTAGAGAGGCCTGAAAGGCCTATGAAGCGGTATATAAGTCTACTGCTATTGCTATTGCTATTGCTATCCCTCTTGGGCGGGCAGTGGGCGGTGGCCTCTGACCAGGAGAACACTTGGGAGACTCCACTCCCAACCAGGTCCAGCTATGCACACGCGTTGCAGTGACCCCTGTTGAGGTCAGGCTACCTCTGGAAACCTTTGGGAAAACAGTGGGAAATCAAATTAAGAGCAACTAAATTCACTGTCTGTCCTGAAAGGCACAATTCTGAAAAGCCTCTGTGGAAGCCCGACCGGATTGGAAGTATATTTGAGGGTGGGGCAGGTGGCTCGCTCTCCCCCCTCTCAACACAGACCTGAAACTGAGCTGCGGGAGGGGCTGCGGCTGGAAGAGGGCAGCTTAAGGTATCTTCCAATCTCACACACACAAACACACCTTGGTTACTACTGGCAAAGTGCCCCTCCGGGGGGGGGGGCTTCTCCTGTGCCAAGGGCAGCATCTTTCTAGTGCCCGAAGGGCAGCAGGGCAAGAGCCCCCGAAAGGACCTGCAACTCCCCCCCCCCGCTTCTGCCAAACAGGTAGAAACATCTGCAGTTCCCAGATGCTGTTTACACAGAATTATTATCCCAATTACCAACGTCTGCGCTCACTGTAATTGCTCGCATCTCCGGAATGGCGTGTTTTAGATGGAAACAAGCAAGGGGGATTATTTATTGAATGTCTCCGGAATGCTTGTGTAGCTAAATTGGAAGTACTCTACCTGGGGGGGGAGGAGAGCCATGCCCCCCCCCGTTTCAGGGATCAGATGAGTCACCAAGACCGGCTGCCTCTTTCCCAGCGTCCCTCCCACCCAGCCGCCTGCCCAGGGGCCCCTCGGCTCTGCTGCTGCATCCGAAGGGCCCCAGGACACTTTGCAGATGCCTTTGATTAGCCAAACTCTCCTCCCCCATCAGGGGGGGAACCCTAGAGGGGCCCCAGCCCCCTCCCAAGAACAGATGCCCAGCGAGCGAGCGAGGGCAAGGCTTGGTAGTTACATCCAGGTAGAGAGAGCCCAGAGAAGACCCTCTATTCAACCAAGGGCCCCCCTTGCATTCCCAGCCCTTCCTCTCTGCACCACTGCAAAAGGGGAGCCAGGGGATGAACAGGGGGAGGCTCAGAGGCTCAGCGTTCAAGTGCCATCAAGGGCCAGCCAAGCCCCCCTCCCTCCCTCTCGGGCTCTGCTATGATTCACCCCCTTGGTGTGGAGCCCCTGCAGGCAAAGGCCAAGAGGCCCCCCCGGCTACCTCCTGAGCCTCTTCCTGGGGGCTGCCCTCCTCACCTGGCTGCGGAGCTTGGCCCACTCCTCCTGGCTTCCAGAGGGGCCTGGCTCTGCTGTCCCAGAGGTCTCCAGCAGCAGCTGGACGTCTGCCAGCAAGGCGTGGGTCCTTTTCAGGTCGCGCCGGAGTCGCTTCTCCACGTCGAAGTCCCGGTGGCCAATCTGAAGGAAGGGGGGAGCTGAGGGGGGGGGGGGGGGCTTGTATCTGGGCCTCCACGTGGGGGCCCCAAAGCAGAGAACCAGGTCAAAAATGGCTGTTCCATCCCCTTTCCTAAGCAAACCCTTCAGCCACCAGATTTGGCCAAAGATCCAGGAGAAAACCGAGCCGACAGGAGCAAAGACTGATGTTGCTCCTTCTCCCGGGGAAGGGGGGAGTCTTCAGCCACGGGGGCTCCCTTCTGCACGGTGAAAGGGGCCCTCCAGATGCCACTGATCCCTGCTGCTGTTGCCCTGGGCCCTTTTGCAGCCTCTGGGGGCCTCTGCCAGGGGGGAGTCAAGCAGTGCTGGGGTGCCCCCACGCCCGCCGAGCAGCTGCTCTTCCCTCACCTGCTCACAGAGGGTGGCGACCAGGCCCTCCAAGTCCCGCTTCTCCCGCAGGAGGTTCTGCTTCTCGTCCCCCTCCTGCTCACACTGCATCTCCAGCTGGCGAAGCTGCAGCCGAGGCAAAGGGAGAGGTGAGGGGCCGGGAGGGGACACGGCCAGAAAGACACACACACACACCCTCAGGCAGGCCGTACCCGCTTCTGGCACGACTTGCGGTTGTCCTCCAGCTCCTCCTCCTTGTCCTCCAGCTCCTTCTGGTGGATCTGATTCGTCCTCTCAATCTCCAGCTCCAGTCTCAGGTGAAGCTGGAGGGGACAACCAGGGGTTACGGGGGGGCCTCCTAACCGCATCCCCGGCTTGGCCCCCTCTGGAAAGGAAGACAAGGGGGGGGGGTGGCTCACCTGCTCCAGCTGCTGAACAGCCTTGGTCTGCTGGCTCAGCTCCTGCTGCTGCTCCAAGGTCCTGGATTCGAGATCCCACAGCTTCTTCTGCAGGGCGGCTGGGGCACCCGCCTCCAGGCTGGCACAGTTGCCGAGCTCCTCCATTTGGCAGCTGAGCGTTGCCACCCGCTGGGCCAGGCTCTCCTTTTCCAACTCTTTTTGCTGCCAAGGGGGGAGGGGAGAGAGCAGGAAAGTGGGCACCACCCAGCCGCCCTCCAGACCTTGGAGAGCCAGCCTCTTCTGGAGCCTGGGCTGAGGTCCAGGGGGGTCTTGCCATCAGCCTACACACTCACTTGACGCGCTGGGATTCAGCTCAGCAGGTGGGTGGCACGGCCATTGTGCCCACCCGGGCCTTACCTGGAGGCTATGCCGCAGGCTGCCCAGCTGGAACTGGAGGCCGGAGTTCTCCTGCGCCACTTTCTCCCGGAGGCTCTTCTCAAAGGCCGCCTCTCCCAGTGCCTGGGCCAGCTGTAGGTCGAACCTGCCGGGAAATGTGGACTTTTGGGGTGGGGGGTCTGTGTTTAAAGGCCTTGCATGTCTGGGATCTGGGGGGGGGGGCTCAGTTCCCCCCCCCCCCACAAGCGCCACCATCTGGCTGTTGCACCAACAAGAGAGACACTGAACTCCCAGGGCAAAAACAAGGAAATGAGGAATGCAGAGTCCGTCTAGTTTTGGAGAAGCCGTGGGGCAAGACCCCCCTGGAAACCCCCTCCCACAATGGTCTCCCTCCTTCTTGGGCTCTGCTCTCAAGAGAATCCGGCCATTATTTTTTGTGGGGGGGGGGAGGGAGACCAGGAAGGACCCTTAATCTATGCCCCCCAGGCTCATCCCATCCCACGGAGATGCTTAGGGTCTGGACGGCTGCCACTGCCTCGCTGAAAGAGCCCGGGGGGGGCCCTCCTGTGCTCCCCCCCCCAAGGCAGACCCTTACTTCTTCTGCTTCTTCTCCAGCTCATGGTTGCGACTCTGCTGGTTCTCCATCAGCACCCGGGTGTCCTCCAGCTCGCAGGTCAGCTGCTGGCACCTGCGCTTGAGTTGCTGGGCCGCCCGCCTGGCCTCCTCGTACAGCTGCTGCGCCTGGCTGAGCTGCAAAGCAGGGGGGCCCCCGTGAAGAGAGAGCCACCCCTCTCTAGGGCACATCGCGGAGGCCCCACACCTCCCGCGGCCCCACAGAGGCCAGCCCTGTGGCCTCTGGCACGGACGAGGATTGTGGGCACTGCACCATGACTCCCAGAGCCCCCGGGGTCCTTGCACCGGAGTAGCCCTTCGGGGGGCTCGGCAGACTCTGGCTTAGACCCAGCCAGGGAGGGTGTGAGGCCACAGGCAGCAGCCGGGCAGTGGTGGGGAGGCCCCGGGAGGGCTCCTCCCACATTCCCACATGCAGTTTACATGCCCTGCGCCCCCCAGCCCTCCTGCCTTCTGCTCCACGTCCGCTTTCGCCTGCTGCTCCCTCTCCAGCCTCTCTTCCAGCTGGGAAATCCGTTTCCGCAGAAAGGCCGTCTCGGTCTCTGCGCAGTCCAGGCGCATCTGCCACTCGTGCCCTGCCGGTGTGAGAGGATCCGCATTTGCACAGCCGGCTGGCCACGCCTCACCTCAGGGCGGGCTGCTTGCACACACGCAGCAGGGGCCCCAAGGCCGGAGGGGCTCAGGCGTCCCCTCCCCTCCCGGGCAATTCCAATTGCCAGAAAGAGAGCAGTGGGTCTCAAACGTTTGAGCCCTCCGCAGCCCCAGGGATTCTGAGGCGGTTCCTATCCGGAGCCCTTCCCTGGATCAGAAAGGCCAAGTCAGCAATGAAAGGGTCTCAGCGCCCCCCAGGTGCCCCCCGAGCCCAGCAGTGCCGAGGCTTCCCAATCTTCCCCGCCGGGCGCCTTTCACGCCACGCTGGCAATAACCTTGGACGCTGCGCTCTGCCCGGCTGCCAAGGCTTCCTAAGACATCCTGACAGATCTGGGGCAGGACTTCACTGGGGTGGCCAGGGGCGCCCCGTGCCTTGACTCAAACTGACATGCCCCAACGCCCCCCTCCCCCCGCAAAATGAGGGGAGAGACAGGTGTCGCTTGGGAGAACCGTCAGAGGCACCCATCTAGCGGAGCAGTTGGGAAGGGAGGGGGGGCTGCTGCCCCATGGCGAGAAGCGGCCCCAAGGACGTCCTTGGTTCACTGCCCCGCAATCTTCAGAGGCCAAAGCCAGTTGGGTGTTGGAGGAAGGGAAGGGCGGCGCCCATCAACGCCCACTCAGGGCTGCCCCACATCCTGCTGCCATGCTTGGGGGGGCGGGGGTGGGGTGGGGGCTGCCTCCCACCTTTCCCAGAGCTCTTGGCCTCGATCTCACGGAGCTGAAGCTGCTGCTGTGTTTCCCCCAGCTGCTTCTCGGCCTCCTCCAGCCGCTTCTGAAGCTGCAGCTGCTTGGCCTGGAAAGAGAGAGAGATGGAGGGATCCGCAAAGTTCCCAGGAGAGGCTGGGATTCCCAGAGAAAGACCCCCGTCTGAGGGAAGAGCCTGGTTTTGAAACGGAAGGGCCCCGGGCCCTTGGGAGGAGGCCGCCTGGGGTTGCTCCCAGGGGCTTCCTCCTCTCCCATGGGGCTTTTTCAGCTGCAAATGGACCTCCCTGCTCAACTGCTCTGGGGGTCAAGTGGTCAGGCGCCGTCTCTGCCACATCACTCCGGCCCGTGTGGAAGAAGCCCCCCCCCCCCCTGTGAGGCTCCCTCTAGGGCTGAGCCAGGAAGGCGGCCTTGGTGCTGTTTCCTCTGGCAGGAAGAGATCGGTTCAAGCAGGGCCTCCTTGGTGATGGGACCGCAATGCCTGACCTGCCACCACCCCCAGAAAGGGCCCAGCTCTGCTTCCTCCTTTCAGAGCCCCTTTTCAAACCAGCTTCAGCTGATTTTCCAGCAGCTGCTCCCGAGGGAGGATGGAGAGCCAACGGCTGCTTTTATTGCCGTCTTGGTCGTCTATCCGTACGGGGCACCAGGCGGCTCTTCCGTGGCTAAACTCTCTCAGCCTGGCAGTGTTTATGCTTGGCACATTCAGGCCCCATGTTGGGGGTAGACGAGGGGTGGGGAGAAACTGCAAATGAGACGATCCAACCCCAGGGGGGTCGAAAGGAGGGCAGCTGTGCGGGTGAGAGTGGCTGGCCGAGAGGGTTGAGGATTGCTGGGGGGAAAATGTGCCTTGGTGATGCCAGGGATGAAGACCGCTGCTAGCCTCTCTGCGCCCACCCACAGCTCCCCCCATGCACCTGAAGCTCTTGTGCCTCCTTCGATGCCCGCAGCCTCTCGGCCCGCTCCACGTCCAGCACCCGACAAGCGACGTCTCCTTTCAACCGTTCGTCTGACAACTCCGCCCTCAGGTCTAGGAGCTGAACGGAGCAGAAACAAGCGCTGGGTGGGAGGGAGGGAGGGAGGGAGGGAGGCTCCTCCAGGGACAACCCCTCCCCCAAACACCGTAGGGATACTTTGGAAGGAAGGAAACGAATAGGAGACTAAGGAAACTCGCATCATTCAGAATCTCCCATGGTTTCCTCCGGAACCTGAGTCCCCTGTGTGAATTGAGAGCAAAGGCAGGCAGGCAGGCAGGCAGGCAGGCAGGCAGGCAGGCAGGCAGGCAGGCAGGCAGACAGACAGACAGACAGACAGGCCAAGGTTTCTCAAGCTCAGCAACTGGGTATATAGATGACAGGCGAGAGACAAGGGAGCGAGAGAGAGACAGATAATCTCACTAAAGCCACGCTGGCAGTAACGCCAGCCCTCCCAATCTCTGCCAGCATCTACTGGCTTCCAGGCTGGCATCCTGAGAGGCTGCCTGGGAAAGCCAGTTTCCATTCAGCCAAGGCAGCGTGGGGGTGGGGGCATAGTGGGACCCTCCTGCCCCTCCTGAGCTTTGGGAGCGGGTGGGGCACAGGGATTGTTGCTCCGGAGTTTTCCCCGCCTCGCACAAATCCGCAAGTTGATTGGAAACCTGAGACAATTTGATAATCTCCCGGGCGCTGGGGGCATAATGATAGTGTTAATTAATTAATTGCTGAAAAGAGGCTTCTGCGGGAGAGTGCCAAGCAACTGCTGTCTAATCCCCTGCACAGCCAAATGTGCAACCAACGCCTGCCAAGTTCGGGGGAGGGGAGGGGGGGGCAGAGGGGGAGGGAACCGCTGAGAAGCTGATCTGGCAAAACTCCAGCCTCTCCAGGGGAAGCCGGGAAGGAGCCCCCGGCTGGGCCTGGCAGAGAGAGCGGGAATCGCAGCACGCCGGCCGGAGAGCCCTCCTGCTCCCCCTCCTCTGCCCCAAGAGCCCCCCAGCCGCTCCACCTCACAGGGCTGCAGAGGCCAGGCGCAAACATTCTAGCACTCCTTCTAACCCCCTTCGGCATGAGACCAGAGCAAGGACGAAAGACAGACAGACACACACACACACACACACACACAAACGTCTCTTAAAATGTGCCCAGGGCAGTTTGCAAGGAGAGGCCTTTCCCCCTCCCCTCCCCTTTTATGCTGCTCCATTTTGCAATTGCTCCATGCTCCTACCAATCTAGCCATTGTTCTGGAGCCAGGCATGATACAGAACGGGATAGGAATGCTTTAAAAAATAATAATAATCACAAAGGGCAACTCTTGGGTCTTCCTCAGCCTCCTTTTTAAAAAGATCCAAGTAAACAAGGAATCCAAGCAAGCAGACACCCCCCCCCCCTGGGGTGCTTCCATCTCGCAGGGCTGGATAAAGGGGGGAGGGGGCTTCTAAGCATTGCTTCATGCTGAATCCCACCTTCTTGCAGCAGATGGACATGCCAAGCACCGAGGCCGGGCACCCCTGTGTGTCTCTAGCAGCAAGACCACAGAAAACGCCCCCCACCCAGCTGACGGGGAGGCCGGGCAAGCCACCAGCCAGCCAAGGAAGGGCCCAAATTAATGACCTGATTGGCAGAGCCTTAAGCCCAGCTGGCAGAGGTACTGCAGCCCTTCCTGCCAGAGAGAAACTGCTCTCAAGCGGTGCCCAGGACTATGCCAGTCCCTCGGCCTGGAGATCTTGCCCACACATACTGGCAGGCCGTTTGGGGCTGGGGGGGGCAGATAAAGGGGGAGGAAGAGGCACAAGAGGGGCAGGGGAATATTATGAGGCACATCCTGGAAAACAATTGGCATTGATGTTTTTGGATGCTCAGAAGGCATTTGACAATGTGAATTGGCGCTTTATGCTGTTACAACTGGAACAGATGGGCTTTGGTGAGAAATTTACTCAAGCCATACAAAATATATATTATAAACAAACAGCTAAGATAATGATAAATGGAGATCTGGCAGAGCCCATTGAAATAAAGAAAGGGACGAGACAAGGCTGCCCATATTCACCATTACTTTTTGTCTTAACGTTAGAAGTTTTAAATAGAAATGTCAGAGAAGGAAAAGAAATAAAGGGAATGAAAATCAAAAAGGAAGAATACAAGCTACAAGCATTCGCAGATGACTTGGCCTTCATCCTAGAGGACCCATTAGAAACAGCACCTAAATTGATAGAAAGAATGGAAGAAAAGTAGCAGGATTAAAAATAAAGACAAAATGAAGATCTTGACAAGGAATATGTCAACAAGATAAAAAGAAGAGTTGGCAGAAACCTTGGAGATGCAAGTTACGAACAAGGTTAAATATTTGGGGATATGTTTAACAGCAAGATGCAGCGCTCTTAAAGACAACAACTACTATACACTCAAACAACAGATCGGGATGGACCTGAAGAAATGGGAAAATCTACAACTTTCGATGATAGGGAGAATATCTACAATTAAAATGAACATTCTACCTAGAATTTTGTACCTGTTCCAGACGATTCCAATTAGACTAGGGAAGGAATATTTTGATGACTTAAATAAAATAGTGTTGAAGTACACATGGCAGGGGGGAAAAGCAAGAATAAAGCTAAAATTGTTACAAGACCCAAGAACAAGAGGAGGATTGGGCCTGCCCAACTGGAAACTATATCACCAGGCAGCAAGTTTGATGTGAGTTAAAGAATGGATAACACTAAGGAAGACCAGATTATTGATTCTTGAAGGACATGATCTGTTGTTGGGATGGCATGGCTTTTTATGGCACAAGGGAACTAAAACACAGGGGTATTTTAGAAGACATTACCTACGGGAGGCCTTGCTACTAAATTGGGAGAAGATTAAAAGACAATATTATTTAAAAATTCCAGTCTGGCTATCAACTATTGAAGCCTTTCCATACGCAATAATATACAAAAAGGAACAAACAGTTAGATATGGTGAAATATTGATTGCAGAGGGTGAACTTAAATCTATGCAAGATCTGGAAAAGGAAGGTATAAAGATGAACTGGTTTTCATATGTGCAAATACAATCTAGATATGAGAAGGATTGCAAAGAGGAAGGTTTTTATGATAAAATGACTGAGTTAGATAAAAGTTTGATGGGTACTGATGAAAAAGTAATTACAAAACTTTATGGACACTTACTAGAGGTTAAGTTAGAAGAGGAACAAGTTAAAGGAACTATGATAGCTTGGGAGGCAAATTTTGGGCATGGGATTGAATTAGAGAAGTGGCAGAAATTGTGGTCCCAAAATTACAAAATGACAATGTCAACAGCATATAAAGAAAATTTGTATAAGATGTTTTACAGGTGGCATCGACCCCCGACGAGAATAGCAAGAATGTTGAAGAATAAATCAGAAAAGTATTGGAAATGTCATCAGACACCGGGTTCATATTTCCATATGTGGTGGACTTGCGCAGAAGCTAAAAGATATTGGATTAAGATCCACACGTGATTGGAGAAAATGACACAAAAACATATAGACTTTAAACCAGAGACTTTTTTATTGGGAATTATACCAGAAATATATAATAGAGACTTGAAATACTTGATTGTAAATGTTTTAACAGCAGCTAGGATTGTATTTGCAAAAAATTGGAAAAATGAGAAAATACCAACGCAGGAGGAAACTATTCAAAAAATCATGGAATGTGCGGAAATGAGTAAATTGACATTTGAAATTAGAGAACAAGAAGATGAACAATTTTACAAGGTTTGGGATTTGTTTTATCAATGGTTAGATAAAAAAATCATGGTAATGGAAAAACTGGGAGAACTTTTTATATTTTAAGAATAATAGAATGATATATGCAATACTTTAAGGGTTTAGCACTGTTAAACAGATTAGAATGATGTAATAGAATAATGTTGTATTTCAATACGACGTAGGAATAATAATTGGAGTTGAACTATTGAGGCAAAATGATGTTGTATGTATGGATTCAATATCCAGAATATCTTGTTTAAAATTAAGGAATAATAATTACAGTTGAAAAATTGGCATTTAATAATAATGTACTTATGTTTACCTAATGAACAATTTGTGATTCGATATATAATTGTAAGTGGTGACCATGTGAAGGACGCACAAAATCTTGTAACCAAATGACACGCCAGATGAAATGGAAGGAGGTTGTGTGTGTTTTATGTTTTTTTGTTCGTTTTTGTTTTAAAAAATATATTTTTAAAAAAGAGGGGCGGGGGAGCCCAGAAGCCAAAGCAGGCCTGGGGTGCTGAGCAGCTGCAGAGGGAGGCAGACAGAAGGATCGCTGCTTTAATCACGCTGCTGCCCGCCATGAGGTGCCATCTCAGCCAGGGCCATCCCTTCCAGGCCGGGAGAGGCTGGCATGACTGTATCCGAGGGGGGGCAAGGAGGGAGGGTGTCACTGGCTGTAATTTCCCTGCTCAGCCATGAAAAGGGATTATATCGGCCCGGCTGTCTCTCCTCTCCGCTTCCCTTCATACCCAGGAGAGCATTCTGTAGTGCTGCCCCTCCATCCTCCATCACTCAATAGCACAAGTGGCCCTTGGCACTGCTGGCTGCAATGACGGGCAGCTGCAGCCTCAGAAAGATCAGTGGGGGGGCAGGAGGAGGAAGACCTTGGCCCCAGAAGGCTGGTATTTCAGAGAGCAAGAGCCCCCCCCCACAGGCTATTCGACCCTGCTACTCCTTCAGTGGCCCACCAGCAGGAGAAGCCAACCCCTGTGGGGGCAGACTTTGTCTTAAGCTGGCACCATCGGCATAAAACCTTGCCCCCCCCCCATGCTAGAAAAAAGCACCGAAGCTTCCCCTCCCCCATTCCTTGTCCACACAAACGGCCCCAAAGGTGCAATCCAAGCATCTCCTGCATCTGCCAAAGCAGCCCCCGCTCCCCCCCCGCCCCTACCTTGCTTTCCAGCAATTCGCTGCTCTCCCGAAGCTCCTGGCGAGAAACGTCCGAGTTTTCCAACTTTTTCTGCAGCGTTGCAAGTTCCTCCTGGGAGGGAGGAAGTTCGGGCTTATTCACCACCTGCAACTTGACCACTCAGCATGGAATGGCTGCCTCCAGGAGGGGGTCAATTGCCCATCGCCCCCCCCCGATGAAAGGGAAGGCTGCCGGGTCTGGGGGGTGGGGAACTCTCTAGAATCTCTCTTTCAGAGAACCGATTTAGCTCAGCTCCCTGCTGAATGTAAGGAAAAATCAGGGATTGAGCCTGCGGCCCTTTTCCTCCTGGCAACTCAGGTACCTCCTTGACGCGGAGCTGGCCTTCGGCCAGGCTGATGGTCAGGAGGGGCCGGACGCCACACATCAGCTGCCACCACGGCCAGCTCTTCACAGCCCGGAAGACAGCCAGGTTCTTCTGGATGCACCGGGCAGCCAGGCTCTGGATCTGAAGCAGGAGGGGAGGGAGACCTCAGGCCAAGGATTAAGGAAGACCCCCCCCCTCCCAGTGGGAGCCTTGAGCACTGGGATCCGGCTAGGCGTCTCCCGGCGCTGCAGGCCAGAGAGAGAGGGGATGGGAGCCCCCCAGTTTCCCCTGGCTCACTAGGGGAGTCTGCTGAAGGCTACCAGCCTGTGGGCCTCTTCCCCAAGGGAGGCAGCCCGACCTCCCCAGGGCTGCCCCCCCCCCCCGCTGCAGAGCAGGGCTACCTTTAATTTCCTGAAGTGCTGGCGGGAGAGGAAGCCCCTGCAGGCTGCCTGGAGCAGGACCAGGCCCTGGGACACCAGTTTCTCTCGCTGCTTCTCCAGCCGCGGAAGGACGCCGGCCTTCAGGAAGACCTGCCCAGAGGGACGGAGGGTGAGGCCGCTGCCCGCTCCCCACCAGGCAGGCGAGAAGAACCAGGGCGGCGGCTTCCGGTACCTGCGTGTGGCCCAGCGCAACGCTCTTCTTCTCCAGATCGAGGGCCCGGAAGAGCTCCTCCAGCGCCTGCAGAGAGACGGAGCGCCTGCAGCAGCTGCCAAAATCTCAGGGAGGAGGAGGAGGAGGAGCCCTCTGGCTGCCCCACATCACGAGCCCCACAACAGCCGGGCTGCCCCATCCCGACTGCTCTGCCCAACTGGCACCGATCTCTTCAACTGCTGCCTTCAGCCAACGTTTCCGCTGGAATTGCCCAGGGAGAGATTCGGATGTCCTCCCCCTCCCTTTTACGGCTCAGAAGAGCCGGCATTACTTTGCCCGCAACAGGGGAGGAATTCGCCCA
Organism: Thamnophis elegans; assembly: GCF_009769535.1. NCBI lineage: Eukaryota > Metazoa > Chordata > Lepidosauria > Squamata > Natricidae > Thamnophis > Thamnophis elegans. Next base: position 327,313 of record NC_045553.1, read on the forward strand.
GCAGAGCTTCATGTGGGGCAGCCGTGGCTGCAGAGCCGCTGGGCATCTCGCTGGGGTCCCTTTGTGGGGAGTCTTGGACTCGAACCTGGGAAGCTCCCCGTCCTCCCTGCCCAGCCCCCGCATTCCTTCTGCCACTCAGGTCCTCGAGAGCCCCCAGGGCGGAGGAGAGGGCTGGAGTGTTTGTCGAACGAGTCTCCCCGCAGCGCAACCTGTCAAGCGCGGCCCTTCTCCCCCACCAAGCGCCTCTTGTCAAATCCTCACACGCTGGGAGGAGCCCCAGGGCGGCAGCTGCTTTCCCAGCACAAGGGTGCACCCCTCCTCCCTGGGCGCTGGGTTCATGGCCCCCCCAGGAGGACCCGGGTGACGGTCGGCTTTCCTGTCTTATGGGCTGAAGCTGCAGCGGCCATCTAGGCTCATCCCTCCCTCCCTCCCTCCATGGTCCCTCCATCTGACCTTCTTCTCATCCGTCAGCTCGTAGGCCGAGGTGAACTTCTTCATCTCTGGCTGAGCCAAGCCCTGGAAGCGCCGCCGGAACTGGACCAGCTCCATGCGATCCGCGTAGCCTGCCGGAGCATAAACGAAAGCAAGGCGCTTGGTACGCAAGAACTGGCATCCCAGACCACCGAGACCCTGCAGACAACAGCCTGCAGGAGCAAGCCCCCTCCTGTGACGACCAACTCCAAATTGCTGCGTCCCGGCCAGAGCCAGGAGCCCCTCCACTCCCCCAACTGGGAATTAAAGGGGGGCATGGGGGGTGGGGAGAAGAGGGAGAGCGCCAGGGGGCTTTGCAGCCCCCGAGATCTTGTCCAAGAGGGGAGGAGCTCCTCAGCCGGCATCCCCCTCACGTGCCCCTCGACCTTGCAGGGCTCCTGCTGGGTTCCACTGGCATTACGGCCGCTGTGGAGGTTTAGGCTGCTCACTTATTGCGTCTCACCGTGTTTGCACTTACGACTTGTGCTGCCCTGGAACCATGTGCAGAAACTCTCTGGCTCAATTCCCCCCCAAACAAACTGGCAGAGAGGAGGTGCATTTTGTCATCGCAAACACTAACGGGCTCCTCACAAAGCAAAGAGATTTGGGGCAGCGCGAACCAGCCAGTCGTGTGGAGGGGGGAGAAACCTAGCGCCCCCCCCCCCGAGTTCTCTGTACACTACAATGCCCAGAATTCCCAGCCGGGAGTTGGTCCCAGCTTCCTCTGGCTTTCCTTGCGTGCTCAGAATCACAGCCAGCTTCCAGCCAAGCTTCCCCACTTCCTGTGTCCCTCGGTCGCCCGTTGTGTAACCTGCACCGCAACTGCGCTACCCAGGAAGGGTGGGCGACATTCCCCACCCTGCACCCTCGGCAGGGAGACCCAGGAAACCTCCCCTCGCACCAATTCTGTGCAGCCGCAAGGCCTCCAGGATCAGGCTGCCGGAGAGCTGGGCGCGCAGGGCCGGAACGTCCCACGCCGGTCCTGGGGCGGCTTCCGTGGTCCCCGTGGTGGGCGGCTGAGGCTCCGGCGGAGTCCCCGGGTCCAGGCAATGGAGAAAGTGGATCCGTGACCGCTTGAGCAGATTGCTGAGAGCATCCTGGGGGGAGGGGGGGAGGGAGGCTGGTTTCGGAGGGGTCCCCCAGCAATCCCCTTCCTTCCCCCTTGTGAGGAGGGGGCCGAGGGCAGCAGCAGAGGCAGCAGTCAGGCTCTGCACAAGCTTCCTTTCCTGGCGGCTCCACCCGGGACAACACACACACACACACACACACACACACACACACACACACGGCCTCTGGGAAAGGAGGCGCCTGCCTTTCCAAAGCCGGCTTCCTCCCTCCCTCCCTGGTCCCATTCACAGGGGATTCCTGTTGGAAGCCAAGGAGGATGCCTCTGCCTCGACTTGCTCCTCCCTTCGGAATGGGAGGAGCTGCCTTTGCACGCTGACCAACCGGGAGGCAACTGGATCCTCGGGGAGAAGCCCACTGACAGCGGAGGGGATCCCAGCCCCTCTCCCCCATAGCCCCTGCCAGGAAGCGGCCCCTGAGCCCAGCCCAAGCGCTTCACTCACCAGCTGCAGCTTGATCTGGGCGCAGACCGACCTCTTCTTCACGGCGGCCCAGCTGCCACTGAAGGTCTTCCGGAGGCAGCCAATGCGCTGCAGGGCCTGGTGCGAGTGGCCCTCCCAGCCGGCCACTGAGCGGCAGAGGAGGGGCACGTGGGCGCGTGGCAGGAAGACTTTCCTCAGAGCCCCTCTGTGGGGAAGGAAGGAAGGAAGGAAGGAAGGAAGGAAGGAAGGAGGGGGGATCGTCAGCAGCAGGAGGTCCCCCCTCTCGGCCTCCCCAAATCTAGCCAAATCGGGCCCCCGGCTTCTAATCTGGCCTAGCCGTGGGGAGGCAGATCCGACCATCTCTCAGCCTGGCTTGCTTTGCAGGGCTACCGTGGGAGCAGAGCCTGTGGGCCGCCTGGGGCTTCTGGGAAGGGAGACCCCCACCCAAGGCTTCTTCCTCAACCTCCGGCCACCGTTTCCCAGCCGGGCAGTTCCAGAGAATGAGAGCTTGTCATTTTCCCAGGGAGCTTGCTCTAAAAACTCCCCCCAGATCCAAGCTTCCTCCAGGCTGAGCCGGATGCTGCCTCCTGACCCCCATCTTAAACAGTGGCGAAAGTGGCGAGTTTTCCTTGGCTGCCCCCACCGGCCCCTCCCGCCTTCCTTTCTGGCCGAATTGGGGGGGAGCCGAGGGGCTGATCCTCTCCTGGGCTTTCAGGCCCCCCCTCCATCCAGATGAACTTCCACCCCCCCTCCTGGTTCACATAACGCCGGTTGTTCAGAAAGTGCAGAACTCCCCCCCCACACACACACACCAGGTTCCCTCCCAGCAAGGCCTGTGAGGCAGGAGAAGGCAGGGCAGCCGGCCCCAACCACCTCCTTCCCCTGGCATCTGTGCCCCAGGGATGCCCTTCCATGCTTGCACAGTTTGGCCCCAGGGCTTCAGTGGGAAGTCGGGGGTTTGAAGCTGGGCCAGACCGCAGCCACCTTCCCTGCCACCCTGGGAAGCTCACCTGGCTGCCCCAGGCAGGCAGGAAGGCAGCCCCTGAAGCTACCTCAGAGCCCAGGCTGCCTCCCTCCCTCCCTCCTCCAGCCCAGCCAGCCTGGCACCACCACCCCCCGCAGCCCCTCTGCCCTCCCAGCGACAGAGGGGGAGGGGCGCCCCCCCTCCCGCCCCCCACTCACATCTTGGACTGCTGCAGGAGCTGGATGGCGTTTTGCACAGAGAGGTTCCACTTGGCCTTGCCCACCCAGCCGGTGGCATCGTAGCGGACGGGGTCCTTGCCCAGCCGGTGGGCAACCTCGAACTGCAGGGGCTGCTCACACCTGCGCAGGACCCCCGGCTCTGCAGCAGAGAGGCAGAGTAAAGCTTGGCTGCTCTGCTGGGGGGGGGGGAGGGCAGGATGAAGGGGCCAAGATGTTCTACGGCCCTCTTGGGCACCAAGTGGGCAGCACATATGTGGCGTGCCATTGAAGGAGGCCCAAAGCCGCCCTTCTCTGGGGCATCCGGAGGGCAAGGCTGCCCCTTCCTTTGGTGGGCAGAGCGAGCGCCCAGCTCCCGACTCAGGGCCGCCTCTGACGAAGGGAAGAGACCCCTTTGCTCTTCCCAATGCAGCTGGCATTGCCCAAGCTCTCCCCTCCGGCCTTACCTTCCTTCCCGAAGGCCGAGCACAGGCGGTCGAGGGCTCGGCTGTCACTGGAGCCCTGCACCAGGGCCTCCTCCTCCAGGATCCAGAGCAGGCCCTGGGGGTCCTCTGAGGGGCCCCCGGAAGAGAGGAGCATCTAAAGCGGGACAGACTGGCTTCAGCCACGTGGCATCAACACACACAGACACACACCCCGTTATCCCTTCCCCCCCCCCGGCTCTCCTGTCCGAGGTTTCAAGCAAATGTCCTGTGGTTTATTAATCACTAATTATGACTCATCCTAATAAACACTCATTTATCGGTGGCTGCATATGTATTATTATATCTTTCCATCTGTACAGGAAAGATTCTCTTTTCCTCCTGGCAATCTGCACTTTCCCACCTGCAGGCTGGGAAACAATTTGTCCCCTCCCAATAATTTTATCACAGAAAGGGGGAAAGTCTGTCCCTCACTCCCTGCCTCCATTGTGGCCATGGGGGGGGGGCTGCCTCCTCCTCCTCCTCCGATCAGGATGGGTCCCCCCAGAGCAGGTCAAGCAGAGCGATGCAGACCGGAGGCAGCAACATGCCAGTCGATGCCAGCCTTCTGCGGTTTGCATCCGAGTGGGTGGCGCCCCTTGGAAGAAGACCCCTGGCGCCCTTCCCCCTGGCTCTGCGGCCTCTCACAGCACAGAACGCCTGGGCGAGGCAGGGAAGGGCACTCGGGGCCCCCGTTCTGAGTGGGTGGCTTCTGCCTAGCTGGACTGGCATCCTTGGGGGCAAAGGCCCAGAGCTTCCCCCCCAGATGCGTTTCTCTCGGTGGGTTTTATCTCACCCACCTCTCGTGCTTCGTGCCAGCTCTTGGCCTCAGGAAAGCTTTGCCCTGCCAACAGACCCTCGGCAAGCTGCACACACCCCCCACGCCAGCCTCCAAATTACCTGGGACGGGCTCTGGTCCACAAGGGCAACTGTGGCGGCTGGAGAGACTTCAGGAAGAACAAAAGGGACCTCAACGTTTTCCTGGGAAAGAGGGAGGGGAGGTTGGGCCTCGCAGGGGAGTGGATGGAAAAAGCCCCCCCCCTCCTTTTCTGCTCAGCCCCACTGCCCCCCCCTTTTCCTGAGGCTCGGGAGGTTCATGAGCTAAAGGGCCCCCCAACCGTCTCCACGGCCTTTCCCCAGAACCCTTCGTGACCCCAGGGGACAGCAGTGAGGCCATTGTCCAGCAAGCCCCAGAGCAGGTGGGGGGGGGGCTGGGCCTCTGCCGGAGATCCCCCCCCGCCCCGGCCTGGGCGACCCTCCTGGGAGCAAAGCGGGACAGCCAAGGAAGCGTTTGGGTGGGTGGGGGGCTCACCTCCCGGTATCTGCCCACTTCAGACTCCAGGGTGGTCTTGTAGAAGAGCCCCTGCAGGCGCTCCTGCCCGTAGTTGTGGCAGAACTCCTCAAAGGTGGCCGCCCGCTCTCTGTGCTGGTGCCGGGGGCTGAGGAAGCCAGGGGTGTCCACCACCATCAGGGAGGCCATGGAGAGCTGGCTGGAGGAGAAGGACCTGCAAGGGGGGAGAAGCCCCCCCCCCCGTTACACCCCGTTTCTGGGCCTCTCAAGCTCCAACCCTCAACCCCCCCTCCTGTAAGGCAATTGGGGGGGGTCTGCTTGCTTTTTCCCAGCCACACTCTGAGCACAATGGTGGCCTTCTCCTGAATCCCACAAAGTCACATCCGTTATTAATAAAAGCAGCATCCCCCTCCCCAAATCCCCTGCAGCCTCCCTTCCCCACACCTGCCTGTGGCAGTCCCCACCCCCTAGACGCCCATCTTCCCCAGAAAGGGGCCTCGAGGGGGGGGGGAGAAAAGTCTCCCCTGACTGGCCTGTCCGGTCATTTGTCTCCTATCGTTTACGTGGCTTCTTCACCTTCTTTTTTATTGATTTGGGCTCATTGGGATTCAGGCATCCCACCCCTTGAGTGGATTATTGCCCCCTCCCCACCTTGGGTGCCAAAGGGGTGCCCACCTGTTGACCAGCATCACTACGGCCGCAAAGAGTTCCTCGTACAAGCCGGCAGCCATGCCCTCCAAGCACTCCACCCCGCTCAGCTTGGGGCCTGGGGAAGAAAAGGACAAGTGGGTGGAGGCCCCCCCCCAACGGGACCCCCCACCCGAGCTGCCCCCCCCCCCAAGCCCCTGTGAAATAAGAGCAGAAGCAAAGACGTTAAGCAGCCACTTAGCCCCCCCCAAAGGGGGACACACACACACACACACACACCCTGCCCGTCTCTCCAGTCGAAGGAAAGGCGGCAGCTGGAGAGATTGAAGGGTTCCGGGTCTGATCAGAGGCAGCTTCGTTTTTGATAACCGCCTCAGCCAAGATTTACGGCAGCTGAAATTCCCCTTTGCCCTTCCCTGTGCCAATGGCCTGTGCTGATTTGATGGCTGGCCTGGGGAGAATCTCCCCCCGTCCCCAGGAAACGGGCCCGGGTGCCTCCTAGGTCTCAGGTGGAAGAGGAGGCTCTGAGCCGAGTCACAAACTCCGCTTTGAAGGAAGAAGCAGAGGTGCCCAATTTCACTGTGATGACGGAAAGAGCCCGTTTTTATCCCACAGCCAACGATGGAAGAAGAACTAAGAATCCAAGACTTCCTAGACCAGTGTTTCTCAACCTTGGCAACTTGAAGATGCCCGGACTTCAACTCCCAGAATTCCCCAGCCAGCATTCGCTGGCTGGGGAATTCTGGGAGTTGAAGTCCGGACATCTTCAAGTTGCCAAGGTTGAGAAACACTGTCCTAGACTGTCCCCTCACGGGTGTTTGGACTAAAATGTGCTGAATGCGTGAATGAATGAATGGCCGACCGGAAGGGAGCAGGGAGCCAATGGGAACCTGGACCACCGGCTCTGTTCGGAGACAGCCGGGAGACGGTGGGGAGCCCCTTCGCCCCCTTCTCCTCTTCGGCCAGGCTGCTTGGAGAGGGGGCTGCCCTTCTCCTCCCCCTCCAGCAAAAGGGCTACACAGGAAGGAGGAGAATTGGGTGCAGCCCAAACCAGGCGCCGCCCAGCAACAAAGCACCCGAGCGGGTCTCACCTGGCACCTGGTCTGGTTGCTAGGAGACCATCTGAGGCTGACTGGCTGCCTCCTAATTGGCCAGTCCCAACAGAGGGCTGCTTGCAACAGAGCGCACGAAGGCCAATGGAGGAGGGGGAAGGCAGCGGGAAAAGGGGAAGGGGATTCGGCCCAGGGAGTGAGGGAGCACCACAGATCTGGGAGGAGTGGCTGGGGGCTCAGAGGCTGCCTCCCTCCCTCTAGCCTCCTGACTCTCTCCCTGTGTGGAGGGGGCCCTCGGAGGCCTGGGGGGCTGCCTGGTTTTGGGACTGGGTGGATGAGCAGAAGGGGCCAGGGTCTCCCTGAGGAAAGGAGGACAGAGCCCTGGTTGCGGAGGGTCCGGGCGCAGGGCTTGGGCCCCTTCTGGGTCAAGGGGCCTGTGAGGACCCCAAGGAGAAATCACACAGGAGGTGGGGGGGAACGAAACAGGGGGGCAGCCGTACCGTCCAGTGGCTCCTCCGAGGGGGATCCGGCTGTGACCTGCTGAAGGATCCGCTGCAGGTGGTGCTTGAAGACGGCCGTGGTCAGCTCCTCCGCTTCGCAGCCCAGGACATCCGCCGCCCGGTTGGCCCACTCGAACTTCAGGAACTGTTTCCTGCCCACTAGAGGAAGAGGAGGAGAGCCTGGCCATCCAGAACCCCCACTCTCTTGGGAGTCCTGGGGTTACCCACCCACCCCCGTCCCACTCCCCAGTCTTGGGAAGGGCTGGAACTTGGGGCGGGGGGGAGTCTGGTTTCAGCCCTTGAACCAGGCCGGCCCTTCCTGCCTCCCGCTGATGCGCCCAGGCGGCTTCAGGGCAGCCACCCCATTTCCGCTACAAACCCCAGCTAATCCGAGAGGCGCAGGGCTGTCCCTCGGGAGGGCCAAACCGAGATTAGCAGCCGGTCGAGGAATTTCCTCCACTGAAGCACCAAGGAATGCAGTGACTTAGGACGGCCGTATCTGGCCGTGGAACAAGGGCCGAGTCCCAGGCCCGTGACGGACACTACACGGGGGGCCTGAGTGCAGCGCCCCAACAGCACAGCAGCCATGGGGGTTCCCGAGGTCTCCACCCTCTTGGCTTTCCACCGACCCCCCAAGAGCAGCCAAGGAGGAGGCCACGGCTACAGAGGCAGGAGCCCAGGAGAAGGGACAGGTGGCCGATTTCTGCTCGGAGGAGAGGGAAGCAGGGAATCGGCTGCTGGGGTGAAATGTGCAGGCACAGAAGAGCTGCAATCGGGACCCCGACCTTCGTGCGGAGGCTGCAGCCTTTCGGTTCCCTTCCCTCTCCGGCTGCAGGAGCCCCAGGGACTCACCTGCCAAAATCAGGCATCCAGAGCCCCTCCCCCCTTGACCCTCCCCAGCAGTCCAGCCTCAGGAAACACAGCCCCCCCTTCCCACCCCCCCAAAAAGCCCAGCTGCACAATGAGCCTTTTCAGAATCCCCATTGAACCGCTGGGACAATTATTTCTGCTTGGTGGGTTAGAAAGAAATCAGTCAACAGGCGAGAGGCAGGAGAAGGCCGGTTATAAAAGCTGCAGCCCCCCGTGGCAGGAGAGCAGCCTCCAGCCTTCTTGCCAGGGTGGAGAGAAGGGGGGAAGGGGAAGAGAAGGGGGGAAAGAGGAAAGGGGGAAAGGGGGAAAGGAGAAAAGAGGAGAGAAGAGGGAAGGGAAAGAGGGAAAGGGGAAAAGGAGAGAAGGGGGAAGAGTTGCCAGTGGAGATGCAGAGGGGCAGGGAAGAGGCAGCAGAGGGAGGGCAGGGGCAGAGGGTGACTGAGCCACGGCTGGGGCCCCCAAACACCTTCCCCAGACCAAGCAAATGGGGCGAGGCCACACCAGGATAAGCCAACGAAGGCCCAGGCCCTGCGGCCGCTTCCCAGTCCTCAAAATCAAGTGAGGAGGAGCATCTCCATTCTGCCGGGCACCCCCCCACCCCCACCCCATGGCAGCAGCTTCACCGAGGGGCCGACTACCGCCTGCGCCTCCTGCCTCCCATCCCCTGGGGGCCTCCCACTTTTGAACGGGGATCCTGGCCTCCTTGCCAGTCCCGGCTCAGTGGTGCAAAGGGGCCCTGGCATGCCGTGGTCAACGTCCCTCTGAGTGCAGAATCCACAGGAAGGGCTCTGCTGCTGAAGTGGGCATGAACGGGGAAGGCCAGGGTCCCATAGCCCCCCTCCCCCCACAATTCAGGGTCCTCAACTTGGGAATCAGGGAAGGGCAATCCAGGCCGAATTGAGAGACCCCCGAGGGGTCCCAAAAACGTGCCAATCCTGCCTTGCCTCTCCTAAACTTTCTTTGCCCCCTGGAGAAGCTGGCAGGGAGGGGGAGGGGGCCTGTGCCTGGCGGACAGAGGCGCTAACTTCCTCATTTCTCAATAATTAATCATTGATTCATGGGTGAAATTAGCATAAGGCGCAGCGCATGGAAGGGAGCCCCGCCGATTCCCCGGCTGGCCCTGCCTGGCTGCCTCTTTCAAAGGGAAGTGCATAAATCACCAGGAGCGACTGCAGAAGAGAGGGGAGACCCCCCCCCCTGCCCCCTTAAAGAATTTATGAACAACTTCACAGCTTCTCCTTCTCCCCTCCCCCCTCTCTCTCTCGTGGCATCTTAAGAGGGCTTCGCAGTCAAGAAGGGCTCCCATCAAAGAGTCCCTCCCCAATTTAACTCCGACCCAGACACAAGGGACTAGCAGGGAAGGAAGCTGGAGGGAGGCTGGCCAGGCCAGAGGAGAGGGGGGGGCATGGGGAGGGGGGCTCAGAGCCGGCCAAAGGAAACCAACAGGGCGCTTCAGCCCGTCGCTAACCCCTTGGGTACACAGCCTCCTCTCCCAAAAGACAGCCCTGCCTGAGCCTCCACCCCCCCCCCCAGCCTGACCAGGAAAGGCCTCAGGGAGACTCTGGACTCTACGGCCATCTGCCTTGGCAACTCTGCCTCTTCCGGACGGCTCAAGAGAGGCCAGGAGTCGCTTCGCCAGCCTCCTCGCCCAGGAAGTCGGTGCCACTCGCCAAGCTGACGGGCACCCCCTTGGCCTTTGGGGCTGTCCTGAGCAGTATCCCAGGGGAGGGGCAGCGCAGGTTCCTCAAGGGGCTGCCCCCCTCTTCCTGGCTGTACCTTTGCAGACACCAGCAGCCCCCAGGTGATAAATGCCGGCCAAGACCCGCCACAAAGCTTCCTGCTCAGCCGCCTCGACTCCCAAGGTGCCCAGGGCAGCTTGGAGCTGGGCAAAGGCGGCCGAAGCCCCCCGCTTCTCTTCTGCCTGCAAGAAGGAAGAGAGCAGCCTTTGGGGGGTGGGGTCCAGGAGCCATGGCACCCCTTCCCGACCAAGCAAACACAAAAGGGGGGTGGGCTGGGGGGAGAGCCTTTGCCTGAGTCTAGCATCCCTGGCCATCCCCCCTCCCTCCCATCTGTGAGCAAGGCAAGGTGGAGCCAGCCGTGCCCCCTCCTCAGGCTGCCTTCAGCCCCACTTTCCTGGGGGACACCCAGTCAGGGGGATGGTGGGGACAGGCCGGGGGAGGGGCGCCTTACCTTGAGACTGGCTCTGATGCCAAAGCAGCTGTTCTCTGCCATCTGGTGCAGGTGCAACGTTGACCTATTGGCAGAAATTGTGTGTGGGGGGAGGAATGGGGACAAAGTGAAGCACTTACAGAAAGGGCCGGTGCCCGGGGGGGGGCTTGTGAGCCTTTAAGGGCTGGTCAGCATCCTCAGTGCCAGCCAGAGCAACCAAGAAGGGCTCACAAAGGGCTGCTGCTCACCACCACGGGGCACTGCCAACGGCGAAGCCCTCCCAGGCCTGGTGCCATGCATGGCAGCCTTTTTTGGCTCTCTGGCGCTCTCTGCTGGGAAAGGGAGCCCCTCTGCCAAGGAGCAGCTGCTGTGCACAGCCTTCATGGTGGGAAGGCCTGGGCCCCCCCTAGAGTCTCTGCCAGTGGCTTCCTTCGCTCCCTCGCCCAGTTCCCCCAGGAGGCCCACGTGCCCCTCCCAAGCCCTGCCCGCTTCCATGAATTCTGAGGGAGCCTGAAGGCCACCCCGCTTTCACCCTCTGCCTCCTGCCCGGCAGCCTACCTCTGCTCCAAGTCCAGCCCTGCCAGCATCTGGGAGAAGACGTTGAAGGTGCCCTCTCCCTTGGGCTGCTGCGCCACCCGGGCCCTTTCCAGCAGCATCGTCTGGGCAGGAGAGAGGCAGGGGACTCCGGATCAGCTGAAGGTGGCACCTCCCCCCGGGGCACAGCGAGGGGTTTCCCCCCCCCGTGAGGATGTCGGAAGGCAGAAACCCCCCAGCCAGTGCCAGTCAACCCTCTTACCTGGAGATGGGCAGCCGTTACATGCCCAGAGGCACTGAAATCCAGAGCCATGACCATGGAGAAGCGGGTGGAGGCTCTGTTGGGCCCGGCGGACACTGTGCCAAAGGCTGTGAGGACCGTGAACATGGCCTGGATCTTCTCCACTGCAAAGCCAGAAGACGCTGCAGAAGGCAGGCCGCGCCCTCCCTCCCTCCCTCCCTCCCTCCCTCGGGACTGGGAGGCTGCTGGGAGGGGCTCCCCAGGGCACGGCCCACCTGTGACCCGGTTGTCCAGGCTGCCCGCGGTGGCCACGAGGTACTCCAGGATGCTCTGGCAAGCGGTGGTCTTTCCCGCGTTGCTTCTGCCCAGGGCCACCACCGCCTGGTCCTGCCTCTGCGCCAGCAGGTCCCAGTAGGCCCTCTGCGCCACCGCAAAGACGTGTGGGGGCATCCTGTCCCTCCTGCCTTGGAAGGCCTGGGAAAACATGGGCGGGGGGTTCCGTGCACAGCCACAGAGGGGCCCTGCCACAGGGGCCACGGAGCAAGCCAATGTCTGCCCCCCAAAGGACGCAGCCCTTCGCCCAACCGCCAGGTATCGTACCTTCCTGGAGCTGCCGACCGCGGGAGGAACCGACCTGAGGGCCACCAAGTGAGGGCCAGAGAAGGTGTAGGGCAGCTGTGACTGGCACCTCTGGTGGAGGACGTGAAGGACGCTGGCCTCGTTCAGGCTGACCAGAGCGGCCAGGTCCTCGGTGTAGTCCAGGCTGGGTGGATTGGCCTGTTGAGGGAGGAGGAGGAGGAGGAGGAGGAGGAGGAGGAGGAGGGAGGAAGCCACCTTCACCTGCCTTCTCCCCCTCTTTTCTCCACCCGCCAAAGGAAGGGAAGAGACCCCGACTGGAGGCCTTCAGGGCAGGCCGGGGATCCTGGGCCTTCAGGTGGAGGAGAGAAGCTCTCACCTTCTGCACCACTTCTTCGTCCACCTCCACAATGGAGCCATCGGCGTCCAGGCGAGCGCGCACGGTTCCCGCAGGCAGCTCCAGGGTGCCCACATCAGGCTTCAGTTCAGTGGCTGCAAAGCCAAGGCTGGTTCCAGTCCCTGCGCAGCCATTCCCCCAAGGCAGCAGGCGGCTCCTGGGTCTCTGCTCTGGGTCAGGACCCACCACACGGGGCTCTCTACTCCAGGGGCCCCGCCTGCCCCCATCCCTGTCCCCATCCCTCCCTCCCTCCGCCTGCCTGCTTGCCTCAGCTGCTCCAGCCTTCACACTTACACACACACAGACACACACAGACACACAAACACCATCACAAAAGCAAAGAGCAAGGGGGGAGCGATCTTTGCCTTTTACTTATTTATCGCATTGATATTCCACAAGAGTTCAAGGACTCTCAGCAGCTTTCACGATATGAAAAATTAATTAAAACATCCACGGTATATGAAACATCAAAAAAAAATAAAAATCTAAATCATCAAATCCTAAAATAATAAACTGTCTCAGCGACAAACATACAAATAAAATAAGGCAAAGCGTGAAACCCGGACCCCTCCCCTCCCCCGTTTCTGCCCTCCTTCCAAAGAGACTGGGGCCCCGGGGAGGGGGGCTGCTCCTGTCCGCCCCCCCCACACCCCTCAGCCCCTCAGCTGCAGAAGCCAAGCCTACCAAGAGTGAATTTGTCCTTCTGAAGCAGCCAGAGCTTCTCCGCTTCAAACCAGGCATCGTCCTCGGAGACCTGCTGGAGGAGGAGGGGGGCTGAGGGCTCCCAGTTTGAACTGGGGAGTGAACAACTTCACTGGTTTCCTTGCAAAGGTGGGCTGGAAGCTGCTCAGGGACCCTTTGAGATCCGAGGAGACTCCAGCCTCTCGCCCCCTTTGCTCCCGAAGGCCTCGCCCCGCTTAAGGACCCCTGGAAGAGGCCGTGCCCCCTTTCAGCCCCAGCTTAGGGTCTCCCCAGGCCCCCCAGGGTGGCTGCAGTGTGGCCGTTTCCTGGAGGGCTCTGAGCCCCCCCGTGTCCTCCCTTCTCAACTCTTGCACAAAAGTTCACACCTACAATCACAGCAGCCTTCGGGGGGGGGGGGGGGAGAGGAGGCATGTTTGTGCCTCCGTAGTGGGAAGGCGTAATGGGGAGAGATCCAGGGGGCTGCCCATCCGATTCAGACGAGGAGAAAAGGAAGAACCCTACGCACCCTTCCCTCTTTTGGGGGGCAAGCGGTGGGCAGTCTGGGGAGAAGACCCCCGAAGGCCCTCCCAGCACTCGGTCCTGCCTGGAGGCCAGGATGGGCTTCCCAACGCCCGTCTCACCTTGTTGGGAGGAGGACTCTCTTCGGGAGGGTCTCCTCCGTCTCCCGCCGAGGCCTCCGCTGCTGCTTCTTCCAGGCCCCCCTTCGTCTCTGCTGGTGCTGCTCCAGAGGCTCCGGGCTCCCTTCCTCCTCTGGCTGGGACGTCTGCTGGCTGGGCTCCCTCAGGTGCCTCCCGGGCATCTCCCTTTTCCCGGCTGGCAGCTGCCAAGGCCTCCCCTGGCCCCTCCTTGGCTTGGGCCTCATCCGCTCCCCTCTCTGCACTTTCTTGCGCCTTCTGCTCCCTCTTCTCTCCCGGCCCCTCCCCCTCTGCCCCCCTCCTCTTCCCCGTCCCTTTGGCCCCCCTGCCTGGCTTGGCCCTCCCTTGGGCCGTCTCCTTCCTGGGGCTCTCCATGCGCCTGCCCTGCGCGGCTGCCGTGCCGTGCCTGGAGTCCAGCGGGCCTTGGCTGGCTTCTGCGGCGGATGCCTTGGGACCCTCCCCTCCGGCCACGGGGACTTCAGCCTTGGGAGGAGCAGCTGGGCCCAGATCGGGCCCAAAGAGCTTGGCGTTCCTCCTTGGGGCCCCTATCCTGAAGGGCAGGGTCTTCTTCTCCGGGAGCGCCACCATCCCTTCCCCTGCCGGCTTCTCCCCATTCAGCTGCCCCCTGCTGCTGGCCATGGCGGCCCCCGCTTCCAAGAGGTCGGCCTCCTTGATTTCAACCGGATTCCCGGGAGGCTGGAAGCAAAGAAACGCCTGTCGGAACTTTTGCCAGGGGACCGAAGGGCACAAAGGGGGCAGAGGTTTCTCCCTGGGGTGCAAGGTGGGAACGCAAGCAGAGGAGACCCCTCCCGAGGATTCTGAGAACTGGGGAGGGGGCTCCAGGGCCACTGACACATTGCAGGGAGATCCAGACTGGCTCTGCTTGTGTGCCCAAGAAGGACGTGATGCCCCCCCACCCCAAGGAGGGCTGTTGGGGCAGCCTCCTCTCCAGAGGGGACCCCCCCTCCCCAGGGCAGATCTCCCGGCAGCTGGCCCTCCACCAGCCGCCCCTCCTGGCTTAACGACAGCCCCCCCCACACACACACACCCTCTGGCCACTCACGTCTTCCTGGGAGTTCGAGGCCTCGTCCTCTTTCAGCCGGAGGGCCTTGGACTCCTCCTCCTTCTGCCGCACCAGCTGCTTGATGAAGCCCCCCGGAATGATGGAGAAAGGCAAAGGCGGGGAGGTCGGCGGGGGGCTCCGGTCCTCTTCCCTAATCTGTCCACACCAAGGGCTTCAGTTAATCGGGGAAATGGAGGGCGCCCTCCTTCCTCAGGGAAGACCCCTCCCCATAGAAGCTCCCCCCACCGCAAAGAAGGTGCTCCATAGAGCCAGCCGAAGCCCCAGATGCGCTGCTGGGGGGGAGGGCACTCTGCACATGCTCCAGAGGTTCTAACAGAATGAAAGATGCTTGCCGAGTAGCATTGCTCCCTATGTCCATACAGACACACACACACACACACACACCCCATCTGCAGATCTAGGAAGCTGCCCATTTGTTTGGACAGATGTGATGCTTTAACGGCCTTCAACTCGGAGGCAAAATTCGGATTAGTTGCCCGTCCAAAGCAGAGCGGAGGAGCTCATGGAGGGAAGCCAGCAATGCAGAGGAGGGACCCAGCAGTTAATAGCAAGGGGGGGCAGCCCGGCAGCCGCGGGGCCTGCGAGGGTGGCGGGGGGCCTTTTCAGGGCACCAAAGCTCCCCCCCCCCGCTTAACAGCTCATGCTGCTCTCCGCGTTGCCTCGTGCGGGACTGCCTCTGCCAGGAGATCCACTTCCCTTCTGCTCCCACAGAGCGAGTCGTGACGAGATGGCCATGTTGACGTGAGGACGGGCGGCTTGACGGGTGGAGGCAAGGACGGTGGGTGGAGGTGCGTCTGTCCGGAGGAGCTGCCCACCCAGGCAGGGGCCGGGAGAAGAGGAGAGACCCGTCAGGCGCAGTCGGAGCCCTTCGCCCCCTTCGGAGACCCAGGCAGGGTGGGGCACCCCAGGTTGTCCCAGACCCCTGGCAGGAGAGGCAGCCTCCCCCCTCCTCCCCCTGGCCGGCTCCTTCTGGCAGCCCCCCCCTTCACCAACCCCTCCCTCCAAGAAGGGACAGACGCAAGGCTTCCCCTCCCCCAAGGCTCCACCCTGAGAAACCTTGACCCCCGGAGGGACCCTGGCTGCCATCTTCCAGGCAGCCCCTCCCCAATCCTCCGGCGGCTTCTGAGCTTGGACTCCCTGCCAAATGACACAGCCCTCCTTCCCCAGCCCCAAGCCTCTGGGGCAGGCTTCCCTGGGCAACAGGTGGCTTTTCCTGTTGGCCTCTTGGAAATGTGGCTTCACAGCTTCTAGCAGCCCCCACACACACACGCACTCCTGGGCACCTCCGGCACTCAAAGGCCTGAGCATGAAAGTCACCAGGCTGTGCCTGGAGCCCGGAGAAGTCCGGCTGGCTCCTTGGGCAGCTGAGGGAGGGAGGGAGGGTAGGCATCAAAGCCCCCCAGCTCCACCTAAGGAGAGAGAGAAGCCCCCGCAGAATACCACGAGGAGGGACTCCAACCCCCTGCAGGGGCTGGCCTGGCCTGAGTCTTCTCCTGGGCGTTGGGGCCCCTCGAGAGAGAAATTGCTCAAATGCTTCCCCCCTCCCCTCCCCCGGTCTTAAATTGGGGTCAGGACAAACCCCGTTCCTGCAGAGGCCTGGCTTGACCAAGAGGCCCTGGAAGCAGGAGGCCCTTATGGAGGCTCCTCAGTCGGATCACAGCCCCCCTGTCGCCTCCCTCTAAATCAGGGGCATAATCATCATTATTGTTACACACAGAGAGACAGAGCCACGGATAACGCATCAGAAAGCAAAGAGGGCTGCAGCTTCGTTTCCCCCCCCCCGCCCCCTATCTCTGTTTCCAAGGGTGCCTTGAGGCAATTGGAAAGTGCTAAAATCTACGTAAATGTCTTTTGGTGGTCGTCCCCCCCCCCCCCCCGCCCTTAACCATGGAGACATTTTAAACTGCCAGCCGTCTGGGTCCCTGGACCACAGGCAAAACTCCTCAGAAAATCCAGTTCAAACACATCTACACAAAACAGTGAAAGTGGCAACAATCAGCGCAGGCAGGGCAGAATGGAAAGTGGGAGGAGAATCCCCGTTGTCCCTCCCCCCCCCCCGGGCACTGCTGCCCTCGCCCCTTGGCCCACTGGCACAGCTGCCCTGCCACCTCCAGCTCGTCTCTCTGGCCAGGCTGAATCGGGAGAGGGGGGGGGGCTTCTGCAGAAACCCGACCTCTCCTCTCCGGCAGGAAAGCTGGCTGGGGCCGCTCGGCTCCTTCTGCAGAGTTTGGGTCAGCCTGCCCGGCCAGGGGCTGGCCCTGCTCTCCAGCCGTAACGGGGCTCCTTTGCTGCACTGACTTCTCCACCCACAGCCAGGGACCCAGAGGGAAGCCGTGGGGGGGGGGGGGCACCCCTGTTCCGACCCACCAGGCCCGGCCCCTTCTGCCGCCTCAGGCCCAGCCCCCTCCCTCTCAGCCGCCTTGTGCCAGGCTGGTTCAGGGCTCCCACGGCCCAAAAACCATCTCTCAGCTTCCTGGGCTTCCCTGGCTGTCTCCTCCTGCCTTCTGGGCTGAGCCACCATTGCTATCACGCACCCCCTGGGCTGACACAATTCCTGGGTTACACACCCAGGCCTAAGCTTACAAAACACCCTAAGGAGAAAGCAGACATGGCACAGGGCACGGCATGAATCTGCCACCCGCAGACTGTGTTCCATACAAAAACCCTCACTCGGCTTCCGGATTCACCCATCTTCCATCTTTACAGAGAACACAGCAACAAAATTCACACACACACACACACACACACACACACAGAGCCTTTGGCAATCTGGCTGATGAGAAGCCCCTTTTGGGGAGCAAAACCGGGTCTTGGATTATTTCATGTGTCCGGCATCTCTATCGGTTCAAAACAAAGGAAATATGCCCCCCCCCCCCTGGACAAGATCTAATCCCACTTTGGTGACAGGAGGAGAAGACAATTTCCAAAGAAGGGGAGCCTGGTGGGAGGAATCGAAAGAGGAGACGGCAGCCGCTATCTGGTCACTGCGGAGAACTGGGAAGCAACTGGAAATCCATGTTCTGGGAGGGACAGTTCCAGGGGACTGAAAAAGGGGGGAAATACTTTGAAGCAGGCCACTCAATTCCTGAATCTGGGCCTTGGGTGGGCGAAGAGGACCCCCCCCCCATTCCAAGCCTGGAAGGAGCCCGGCAAGAGGCTCCCTGGCACTGCAGGTCAGTCCCCCCCCCTCCAGAGGGGTGCAAGATGTGGACGCTGATTGCAGGTTCCTGCCACACGGGGGCAGCAAAGAAAGCAACTGCCCAGGAGAAACATGGTGGCTGGTCAACGCCAGAGCTAGAACTCCCAAAAGCCTTCAAGGAAGCCCAACTCTGGCACCCTCCGTGCCCCCTACGAGCCGCCCCGGCCCTCTTACGCCCCCCCTCCTTCTCCCCAGCAACTTTCTTCCTCTTGGACACCGTCACACTCACTGCCACCTTTTGGATTCCAAGATCTCCAGATTTGGGGTACGGAAAGGGCCCTTTCTCTAACAGAGAAGCACCCACAGCCCTTCCCATACAACACACAAAATATCTCCTCCTTTCAAAAGAACCCCCCCCCCTAGTCTTTCTCCCACAGGGGGGGGGGGCGTCTCCAGGGACGGCTCTGGGTCCGGAAAATGAGGGTCTTGGCCCTCCTGGGCTGGGTGCCCCCGTTTTCCTCAGGGATGGAGAGCCAAGAGGAGGAGAAGCCCTGGAGAAAGGAGGCCGGCTGCCCAGGCTGAAGGAAGGCCCTGCTCAGCCATGGCTGTCCTTTCAGCCTGGCTAAAAATAGCCACCGGCCGACCCTCGGGCCGGCATTTGGGAGGCCAAGGCAGGGGCCGCCCAGGCCTTCTCCCCAGTCCCCCCCCATGCAGCCACAGAGGTCGCCTACCTTCTCTATCAGCCACCTGGCTGACCACAGGTGAGGGGCTTCCTACACAAAGGACCCGGGCCCAGCAGCAGCTACAGGTTTCCACCAGGCAGGAAAAAGCAGGAGGAGGAGGAGGAGGAGGAGGAGGGGAGAAGTGGCTAAGAGGACCCCTCCCCTCCCACCCACCCCAGATGAGAGCCAGCAGCTGAGCAGGAGGACATGTCATGGCTAAAAATACTCCCGGGTGTCAGGCTGCCTGCCTGCCTGCCTGAGACCGAGGCCCCCTGCCAACCAGCTGGACGGGGAAGGGAGGCCTGGTGCCCTCTCCCTTGGGGGCACTCTGGGGGTTCAGCACCTGCACGTAGGGCCTGCCCCCCCCCCACACCCAGGAGAACAGGAGCTCAGAGGTGGCTTTGGGCTCTGAATTCTCCCCCCCCCCAGGCTGAGAGGGGCTCTTCCCCAGCCAGCCCTTCAAGGCTCACAATTAACCACAATCCATGAAGTCAAATAGTATCACCCACCACAACCGCAACTTCTGTATCTCACGCCCAAGAAGTAGTTTACTTTCACCAAGAGCTTTCCATTTTGGCCAAGGGCTGTTCCAGACCCATTGACTGCCCAGAAGTCTTGGTTAGTGGCCAAGAAGATCCCTGGGGCCTTTTCCAAGCGCCCCCCTCCCCATCTTTGGCCAGTAGATTTCGATTTATTAGAATTTGTATGCCGCCCACTCTCGAGAGACTCAGGGCGGCTTACAGATAAAAACAGGGAGGGGAGACATATAAAAATTAAAAAGAACAGACATTAAAATTACACAACATTCCTATAGAATTAGAATGGGGCTGGATAAATCAACAGCCCCAGGCCTGCTGGAACAGCCGGGTCTTAATTGCTTTGCGGAAGGCCGGAAGAGGAGAGCCCAATGGATGCCCCCACTGCTTGCTTCCCCAAGGGAGACCCTGACCCTGAGCAGCCCTGCCCACTTACGGGAGTAAGGAATATGGCCTTGCCCACTTCTGCTGGGCCAGAGGGGCTGGGTGGCTCTGCCAAGCGAAGGATCTGCTGACAGGCATCATCACCCCCTCCATGCGTCACAACCGTTTGTCCTGTAACACAGCTCCCCGTCTATCATCCTCCCGATGAGCCTCAGGACGATGGCCGTCACTGCTATTAAAAATAGCAATAGCAGTTAGACTTATATACCGCTTCCTAGGGCTTTCAGCCCTCTCTAAGCGGTTTACAGAGTCAGCATATCGCCCCCAACAACAATCCGGGTCCTCATTTCACCCACCTCGGAAGAATGGAAGGCTGAGTCAACCTTTGAGCCGGTGAGATTTGAACAGCCGAACTGCAGAACTGCAGTCAGCTGAAGTAGCCTGCAGTTCTGCATTTAACCACTGCGCCACCTCGGCTCTAAACAATCCTTGAAAGAAGGGTGACTTGCATGGACGATCAGGATGCTGGTGCAAGGCTTCCGGGGAGCCTTTGTGCCGCGTCTACCATCCCTCCGGCGTCAGCTCTTCCACCAGGCCCACCACGGCCACTCACACCTCCAGATCTTCCTCCAGGGTAAACCGATGAGCCGGCTTAGAAACAGCCCCACCACGGGTACAAAAGCCACCCACCTCCGGTGCCAGAAATGCCAGCAAGTATGATGCACCGCAAGAATGTATGAATGCAGTCTTGAAAAGGCTCAACTTCCCCTTCAGAAGGAAAGAATGATGGGCTGAAGTTTCTGGAAGCTCCTTCTTCTAGTCTTCCCATTGACACAAACGTTTCCTCTCCTCTTTAAGCTCCAAGGAGCTCTGTGGACACCGGATACCCGGGAAAAGTGAGCCCTCGCTTGCTTTTGGGGAGGAATGTCTGAAGGATCTGGGGGGAGCTGATCCCACAGCACAACCGGCTGCCAGCTGCCGCCCCTCCATTAAAGGCCTCAGCTGACAATCGGGACATTGCTCAACCTCAGGGGGTGGTTCAGAAGGGACAAAGCTCCTGGGACCACTTGGCCCCTGAAGAAGACCAGCAAACGGGCTGAATCTCTGGTGGGAAGAAGAGCAGCCCTGGTGGATCAGGCCAAAGGCCTCCTGGTCTGCTCTCCAGAGCTCCAGAACGGCCAGCTAGGTGTGCCCATGGGATGAATCGCACGGAGGAACAGGGTCCAACGGAGGGCAGTGACGGAAACTGGCAACCGTCTCCTAATCTTACGGGGGAAAACGTCAATAGGCCCAGAGAAGACCCTGGGGGAGGAGCCTTCCTCATAGCAATAGCACTTATATACCGCTTTATAGTGCTTTCCAGCCCTCTCTAAGCGGTGAACAGAGTCAGCCTCTTGCAAACGCTGACAATCTGGGTCCTCATTTGACCCACCTCGGAAGGCTGAGTCGATCTTGAGCCTGGCGACATTCGAACTGCCAAATTGCCTTCAGGCGGATGTCAGCAGAAGTCGCCTGCAGGACTGCACTCCAACCACTAGGCCACCGTGGCTCATCAAGGACATCTGCAAGCAAACGCCATAAGGGGACTCTGCAGGTGGCCATTATGCTCTCAGCCCTCTCAAGTTTCCATCCTCTCCCGTTTTCATGGGAAAATCTGATTTTTTAGGAAAACATTATCCAATAGATGGCAGCAGAGATGAACCCTTGGCTGAAGAGAAACTTACGTAAATCTCTGCAGGGCGGCTAGAATTGTGTTTGCCAAAAATTGGAAAAAATGAGAAAGTACCATCCCAGGAGGAAACTATTAGGAAAATAATGGAATGTGCTGAAAGCTTACATTTGAAATTAGAGAACAAGAGGACGAGCAATTTTATAAAGTATGGGACTTGTTTTACCAATGGGTAGATAAAAAAACCTGGGAATGAAACTGTTTACTTATGTAGTAATGGAAAGTGATAGTTATTGTTATGAAAGTTTTTTTCCTTGTTATGATACAGAGCACTATTCACATGATATATAAAGGACAATAATGATCTTAATGTATAAGAGTGGGATGATTTGAATACTTTGGTATAATTGTATGTAGTGACCATTTTCTATTAGAAAGATCTTTGTATATTAAGCGGATCAATGATGGTGTAATGAACAATTGATATACATATGAATTGAAATACTTAACCACTATATGGATTAATAATTAATAATGGAAAACTATTCTTGGAACTCTGGATGATTGGTGACATTAGGGTCAATTGAAAATATGAATGTATATTATAAATTAATGGGAATTCTTTGTTCTAATCTCCGCTTTTTCTCCTTGGTGATAGGTGATGTTATAATACTTTAAAGACTTATTGTTATTTGATAGATAATTATGAATTCAAGGAAATAAGGATTGTTACAAATGAAAGAATATTGATGGTAATTTGAACACACAAAGCTCAATGATAGCGAAATATTCAGTTATGTTTAATGCAAAAACAGTGATGTTATTCTTAATCTTAAGAATTGATGCACCAAAACTTGTAACCAAACGACATGCTTGATGAAATGGAGGAAAGTTGGGTTTTTTTCTAGCTTTTGTTTCGTATGTGGTTTTTTTTGTTTTTAAGAAAAAAAATAAAAATATATATCTTAAAAAACAACCTCTCCAGGGCTGCTTTCTACCTTAAGCCAGGAACCTGCAGAGAAGACCTCCTGATCCTCTTCACCTCAAGATGGGACTCTTTTCCTCACCTGGCCGAGGAAAGGGAGGCAGCCCCAAACGCCACCGCTCCATCCATCCATCCATCCTGCCTAAAGACACACGGCAGAATTGTTGAAAAACAAGCAAAGAAACCGGATCATCTTTCGCTGGTTCAAGACGGGAAGAGATCTCCAAAGGCAGGCTGGGAATTACTATCCAATCCACCGGGCTGGAGTTGCAAAGTCCTTTATCTTTTGTCCTCTGGCAGTTTTGCTTTGAGAAGAATTGCAGAAGCGGAATTTCTCCCTGCAGCAGCTGAGCTGCCCTCCTGAGGTCTCCATCGGGTCTTCTTGGAAGGAAGTTGCCTCTCACGCCTTCCTGAAAGCCAGGTGTGCCCCTGCCAAGGCTCGGTGCTGCAGACTGGCGTTCAAAAACCAACCTGCCCAGCCTGGCAGATCTGCGGGCTAAACACCAACACCAAAATCCGGGACACGGCCACACTTGGGAGAAGGCCAGAGAGATCACCCCCAAGACACCCGAAGCCGGAAGAGGGGAAAACAAGAGAGAGAGAGAGATCTTTTTTCTCTGAACTTCTTTTATTGGGAATGGTTGGACAAAGGAAATCCAGCTTGAACAGCAAGTTTATGAAAACTGTAATAAAAAGTTATTGAACCCAACTGGAAAAGGATCCTTACTGTTTAAATAACGTACAGAAGATAAAGAAAAAATTGTACAGGGAATTAAGTAAACCAAGGTGTTCAGACTTAAAAATAAATTAACATAAAAATGCCTCTTAGTTAAAACATAATTCTTGGATTTTTTAAAATACTTCTGTACCAAAATAAAACTTTGATTATTAGTTTAATGCTTTAAAAAAATAACAAAGTATTAGATGCTCTAATATTCAGTAGTGCTAAACCACATATTATTTACATCATGGAATATAACAGCAGGCACAAAAAAATTTCTATGATCTTTTGGATACGCGTACATTTTTCAGTGTTTTTAGATATATTTCTCCCCTTTTGTGTAATACTGAAAATAAGCAATGTAATCTTAAGATCTCCAAAAATGTATATTATCCCAACAATTTTAATCGGTTTTTAACTAGAAGTTCTTCTCCCTCTACAGCACAGTTGAAAAAGAGGATGCGTACGTCATAATTCAAGATGGTTAAGGTGCTCTAAAACAGATCTCTATTATAGCAGTGCGTTGCCGAAGGGGGAAAAAACTGTAACTTGCAATTTGCCCTCAAGAGATGCTGCACGGAGGATGCTCTTATTCCTGGAGCCCTGAAGCTTCTCTGCATCGGTGCAATTGCCACCACGGCCAGATCCTCCCTCGAGGGCTGCTCTGCAGGAAGTCCCTCAACGTGCTGATTTCGCTCTGCCCGGGACACAAAGGAGCTGAAACTTATGACCGGCGGAGAAGAGAAGGTGGCGGGAATTCCCAGGAGACCAGGAGAAGACAATTTTACAGAGGGCTTTGGGGACCTTCGTTTTCAGGACTTATTTCCCATCTTCCACCAATCAAACGCCCCAAGGAAATGCTCTCTTTGCTCATTAGCATTTGTAAATTCATAACAATTTGTATTATTATTATAATAATTTTCCAAGTATGCCTCTGTTAGGCCCCTGACTGTTATTTAAAAGCTATGAAAGGGAGTTTTTGCACCACCTGACAGATCCTCTCTGGCGGGAGAAATGGAGGGAGGGGATTCTCACTGAAGCTGAGCCAGGAGGGGAAGGGAGTCCCTGCCTGGTTTGGGCCAGGCTGCCAACCTGCCAAGCTCCTGGCCAGCCGGACCGACAGGGCACTGATGACCCCAGAGGGGCCCTCCTGTTCTTAAACAAACTCTGCAATTTCGGTTTTGTTTAAAAACACAAATTCACGCAGAGCCTTCAGCTGTTTACACACAGCCTGGCTCTCCAGCCCTTCCCGGTGCCTGAAGCGACGCCCAGAGGCAAAAGAAGGGTTGGTTTCTCTCTGCCCTCTGCTTCATCACCCCCCCTCCAGGTCCTTTGCAGCCCCTCCAGGACACAGGAGAGCCGGGGAGGCTGGTGGCTCTCTTACTCAGCAGGGCCAGCAGACGCAGGCACGCACTTGGGGTGTTGCAGCTGAGGCCTCCTAAGGAAGCCCCTGGAAAGCCCTTTCCAACCCCAGCTGGTATAAGGAGGGAGTCAGGACTCCCACCTTCCACTAAACCCAAGCAAAAGAGGAGGGGGAGAGGGCGAGAGCTGGCATGGTGCCATCACACCAGCCAATTCACCCTCAAACCATGTGGCGGTTCTAGAGTGGGGGGGGGGTCTCTCTCTGGGGAGCCCTTGCAAGAACAACTTTTCTTAAACTTTCAGACCACCGGAACTGCCACCAAACAAGAGCCACATTTCCGAGCGAGCAGCCACCAATGGCCCCCTGCTGACGGATGGGGAGGGTCCAGGTTTGTCTTCCCAAGGGAAGGGTCCTTGCGCTCCAGCTTCGCAGACCCCACAGACTGCCAATGCAAGTTGCTCTGAGCCCCTGCCTTAACAGGGTCCAAACTGCAAGGGGACGGAGGCACCTGGGGGAGGAGAGCCTGGGGGCTGCCTAGCTGCCTGCAGGCGAATTCCAGCGTTCGCATGCTCCACATTTACTATCTGGATTTGTTTAAAGTGATTTTTAAAAGAGCCGCCGTCAGGAAAGCCACGGGAGCTTTCATCCTGTGGCTCTTCCGGGCAACCCTGGTGTGAGAAGAGGAAGACAGGCAGGCAGGCAGACACACACAAGGGCAACACAATCCCCGAATCTCCCCAGCTTCCGCTTCTACTTGCACCAGGGCAGGCCGAGCTCAGAGGAGCAGAGCCCACGGCGGACGCTGGCAGGACGGGCAGGGCAGTTGGTGAGGGAGACGGAGCGAGAGTCCAGAGTCACTTTTGCTGAAAAGAAGCAGCACAAAACTGGAAGCCACACAAAATTTGTCGAGTTCAGTTGGTCGGCGTGTGTGAAGGGCCCCCGGGAGGGCCAGAGGTCTCTTCGCCCGGGTGGACGCAGCCAGGGAAGCACCGCTGTGCCCCAAAGGTCCAGAGCGCCATCCCCGGCCCAGGCCGAAATGCAAACCGGGCGGGAGCCACCCCCCATGCCAGGGCTGTGCGGCCGGGCTCCTCCAGGGCGGGCAGCAGCCTCTCCCTCAGGCCACGTCGCCTAGCAGGCGTCTTCCCTTCTGCTTCTCCCTGCCCGACCGCTGCCCTTGGCAGGACTCGGCTCTGGGGCAGCAAAGCTCACCGGCCGGCCTCCTCCCCACCAGCCGCTACAGGCCGTTGCTGTTCCTGTGGCTGAGGGGGGGCTTGGTGAGCTCCACCCCCGCAGAACGGGACTTGTTCAGGAACTTGGGGGCCCTTCGCAGCAGCTTCTGGGCCTCCATGAAGGCCTCCGTCAGCTCCTTCTTCCACTGCACGAACTCGGGGTCGCTCTAGGGGGGAGCAGAGGAGGCTTCAGCCCCACCAGAGAGGCCCCCCACGCTCAGCCCCCGGGAGGGCTGGCTCCCCCAGGACAGAGCGAAGCCAACATCTCTGCCACGCAAACCATCGGACGCCCAAACTGTGGCTCTTCCCCAACAGCCCCGGCTGCACTTGGGCTCAGAAGGCCGAGAGGTCGGGCGGGGGAGGGAAGCGGCATCCCTCTCTCCGTAGCCCAACCTCCTTATTGGCATAAGAGCCCCAAAGCCCCCCCCCAAAGGAATAAACCCCCCTCCCCACCCTGCTTACCTCGCACTGCAGGACGAACTGCTTCCCTCCTTTAATCCGGAGAAGGATGCACCTCTTATCCTTGACCTGCGTCTCCTCCACCAGCAGGATCTGTTCCATCGGCAGCAGGTTTTGCTGAGGGGCGAAAGGAAGCCAGAGGTTGCCCAGCCTGGGGGCGGGCAGGGCAGGGCAGGTGGGGTAGCCGGGGGGAGGGGAGGGGGCCACTCACCCGGGACTCCCCTTCCCCTCGCCACTCCAGCCGGTTGGGGAAGAGGTAGAAGTAGCGCCGCTGCCACTGCGTCAGGAAGGGGTTCCCCAGCTTCAGCATGTAGCCGTGCATGATGCAGTCCTTTCCCAGAGCGTAATCTGTCGGGGGGGGGGAGACGCCATGAGTGGGGAAGACGGAAGGGGCACCCCCTTCCCCCCACAGCTGGCCTGGCCGGGATGGGCTGTCCCCGAGTTGAAGGCTGCCAGAACGACTTCCAAGGCTGGGCATACACTTCTAAAAGAACACCAACAGCCGCAGTCCTGCCCTTCCGTGGACCATTCCTGGGCAAGAGGCAGCTCAGTGGCCCACCCTGCCCACGGAGAGTCTCTGCAGCCGGGTCCCTGGGGCAGCCGAGCCGAGGGGTACCTTCCTCATGGCCCAGCTGCTTGTTCTTCGCTCGCTTCCGCAGCTCCACCTTGTCTGTGTCGGTGTTCACCGTCTCAAACACCGTCTCGGCCACTTCCTGCTGCCAACGCTCCGAAATCACCAGGGGAAAGTTCTTGTAGAGCTCTTGGTCGCAATCCAGCAGCTGGCAGGAAAGGGGAGAGGAGAGGATTCGCTTCCAGAACAATCCCCTGGTTTGCAAGCGACACGCAGCTCGTCCGCAGCACAGCCAGGAGCCAACCGCCTCGCTAGTCCTCAAGAGGCCCCCTGGCCTTCAACGGCCCTCCTGCCACCCCGTGAGGCTGAGGTGGTAGCAGACGCCCAATGCCTCTCCCGGCCCTGTGCTGTAGGAGACGCCCCCAGATGGGCTGACCTGCCCACCTTGATTCCCTTCGTGTCCTCTTCGTCGAAGGAGCCGATGTCGAAGGCATCTGCCGCGTTGACTTCTCCCCTGGGGGGGATCAGGGGTGGGGAGCACTGGCAACGCAAGGAGGGCAGCGTTACAAGGGAACGTCTGGGCCTTCGTCTCTCTATGGGGCCTCAGGGGCTCCAACAGAAACTGCAATCGGCTTCGGATTCGGCAATCAGGGACCAGCAAAGTGTCACTCAGGATCTCAGGTAACGGGGTCCCTGACGCTGAAGGGCCCCCCTGGGCTCACCTTTTGCAGGTAAACGTGCTGCCAGTCAATTCCTTGAAAGAAAGGGTGACTCTTGACCTCCTGGGCACTGCGGGACACAGATACAACCTGAGCTCCACGGCCCCAAAGCTGCACACCTGCCCCGTCTCCTATCCCGAGTGGCCGCATTCAGCCCGGCAGTGGGAAAAACGGGTCTCTCCAAGGACCAGTGGCCGGGACAGGAGCTCGGCCACTGCCCAACCACAGCACGGGGGCCCACCGTGCCAGGATCCACCTAACAGGACAGGCAGGCAGGGCGGGCAGCTGCCGGCTGGAGAAACCCGGAGTCTCCCTTGGCATCAGCAGCTTTGATAACCCCATAAAGGGGCCTCAGCCGCGCTGGGACTCCCTTCCCCAACTGAGCAGGCTCAGCCGGGCCAGAGGAGTTTCTGAAGCAGGAGAGGCTCACAGGCCCAACCCAGGGGCCCCTTTGTTTTCTGGGCTCACCCCACCCCACCACGCTGCAGGGAGAAGGGGGCTCCGGGTGCAGGTGAGGAGCAGAGCCCTTCCCTCTCTGCAATGATTTTAATTCCGCGCCTGGGAGAGCAGCAGCCGGAGTTTTGAAAAATGAAACCGGGGCTCTTCAATTAGACTATGTAAACAACTGGACTCCCACAGCCCTCCGTCCTCCCCTTTCCCAGTAGGGGGCTCACCCGCCACTTTGGCAGCCCAGGCGCTTCGTGATGTCCCGCTGGAGAAGCCCCTCCAGGAGAGACTTGAGTTCGGGAGAAAAGGAATCCGGGAGCTCCACGTTCTGGGGAGAAAGCAGAGACCCTCCGGGAGCCGAACCTGCCCTGCGACGCGGATCTTCCAAGCCCAGCAGGGGATCCCCTCTGCTGGAACGGGAGCCCGGAGTGCACTGCGAGGCTTCCAGGGTCGAGCCCCCCCCACTCCGAAGCCCCTTCCCCAAGGTGGGAGAACTGAAGCCACAGCACATCCAGGCTGGAGCCCGTGGCTTTAACAGCACAGCTGATTTCTTTGGAGGAAACGCTTCAGAGCTTTCCAGAATACAAAGGCATGGAATTCTCTTGATGCTGGCCGTCGCGTTTTTCTCCCCGTCTTTAGAACTGCCAGGTGAAGCCGCGGAGGAGGCTGCACAGGGGACGTACGAGGAGACTCCCCTGCCAGGAAAGGGGGCAGAGCCCACTTACCGCGGTGAGCGTCATGCGGTCGATCTCGTGCTTGTCTTTGGTTTTGTGTTGTCTGAATGGGCTGTGCCTGCAGGGAGGAGGAGGAGGAGGAGGAGGAGGACACAGGGATTCAGCAGGGCAGAGGGGGGAAATGGGGAGCCTTATACATTAACACGGAGCTACTCATCTCCTGGAGGACCCAGTGGTAACTTTCCCCCCTTCCAAGAAACGTATCTTCAGCCAGTCTTAAGCCCAGGTTTCGTCCTCTCCTGCCTCACCACCACGTTCCCCCCGAGAGCAGCAGCAGCCCACAGAGGGGGCTCAGCCAGTCCGAAGGGGCCCGACTCACCCTCGGAGAAGCTTGAAGAGCATGCAGGCCAGGGAGAACCAGTCGGCCGTGCTGTCGTAGGCCGTCCCCTTCTGCAGCACCTCCGGAGCCATGTAGCCGTGAGTCCCACTGGGAAAGGGATGCAAACATGGGAGGGGGTCTGCTGAGGAGACCAAGGCCACTACAGAGGGGGGCTGGCCAAGGCTTGGGCCGACCCCTCGGAGCAGAGCAGGGGGACCAAAGGGCCCCAGCCTCCAACTCTGGCATCGCCCACAGAAAGCGTCCTGGGGGGGGGGGCAGCTGAACTCAGGGCTGGGCCCAAGCCCAGGGTAAGAGTTGGTGGGCTGCCCCTGCACGGCTGCGTCCCTCCTCCACTCACACGCTGGCATGGGGCTTCTTCTTGGAGAAATCGCACGCCAGGCCCAGGTCGGAGATCCGCACGTGGCCATGTTCATCCAGAAGGATGTTTGCTGGCTGGAGAGAAACCAGGCAGCCCCTGTGACTCTGTCAAGCAAGCAGCCAGCTGCAGCGGCCGCACAAGGACAAGGGCAGAGGCGGGGACATCCCGAGGGGAGAGGGAGGACGCTCCGGTTGAGGAGAGGGTCTCTCAGGCCCCAGAGCCTTTGGTACCCACCGGAGCTCCTGGGCAAACGGGGCCTGTGAAGACACCGTCCCAGCTGCCGCTTCCAGCCCAATCTGCCCACTTCCTTCCCACTTCCGTTTTGGGCTGTAAGGAGGGGTGCCCGGAGGAGCCCACTTTGGGGACACGATGCTGCCCCCCGGTGCCCTGCCTCGCCCCCCCCCGGCCCCTCCCAGCAGGAGTTACCTTCAGGTCCCGGTAGACCACGGAGCGGCTGTGCATGTGCTCCAGCCCAAGGATGATCTCGGCGGCATAGAAGCGCATCTCCTTCTCTGAGAAGACCCCGTGCTGGGAGAGGTGGTAGTGCAGGTCTCCCCCTAAGGCCAAGAAGGTCCACCCTCGGCAGCTGCTCTCTGGGCAGGAAGGGTCCAGGCCCTCCTGTGCCCCTGCCCTGCTGGAGTCCCTGGGGCGGCCTTCAGGGACCCCCACGGAGAGGCCCTGCGGTGGCATCCTCTGAGACAGCCCCCTCCCCTTGCTGCCCTGCAGCAGACCAAGGCAGAAACACTCCCCCCCCCCGGCTCATTTACCATTCATCAAGTCCAGAATGAAGCACAGCTTGTCGGGCGTGTGGAAGGCATACGTCATGCACACGATGAAAGGACAGTGCTTGGAGGGGGAGACAGAGATTGGCACGATGCAAAGAGCCCCTCCCACCTCAGGGAGAACGGCTGGCCTGAGAGAGGCAGGGGAGCCAGCACCCACCCACCCACCGGGATAGAGGCCCTGAGCCGGGCATGGAAGGAGACAGACTGCAGCCTTGAGAGAGAGGGAGACCCCTGCCATTTTCTCTCCCTGCCTCTCGACATGCCTACCCAGCCCCAGATGGACTGGCCAAACTTGGGGAGGGGCAACGACGGCGTTCTAGCTCCACGACCCCCCAGGATCCCTGCAGATGATCTCCGGGCGTTCCCCTGCCAAGCGCTGCAGAGGCGCTCCGGCTTTTCCGCAAGAGCCCTCGGTACGTCCACACAGGTCCACTGTGAGACCCTCCCTGCCCCCCCCCCCATTTCCCCCTGCGCTGCAACCAGAGCCCAGGACAAGGCACTCACCCCGGTGCTGACGAGAGAGAGCATGATGCGTTCATTCAAGGCCAAGGTTTCCCCCTGCTTCATCTTGATGCGCTTCTTATCCAAACATTTCATGGCGTACCTGAAAAGTGGCACAAAGAGGCTGAGGCCACCCCAGGCCATGCAGTCCTCCCTTCTTCTAACCCAGTGTTGCTGGGGAATTCTGGGAGTTGAAGTCCGGGCATCTTCAAGTTGCCAAGGTTGAGAAACACTGTTCTAACCAAAAGGCCAGCACTGCGTCCTCGCAGTGGTGGCGCAGTGGTTAAATGCAGCACTGCAGGCTACTGCTAGATCAGCAGGTCAGCGGTTCAAATCTCACCGGCTCAGGGTTGACTCAGCCTTCCATCCTTCCGAGGTGGGTAAAATGAGGACCCAGATTGTTGGGGGCAATATGCTGACTCTCTGTAAACCGCTTAGAGAGGCCTGAAGGCCTATGAAGCGGTATATAAGTCTACTGCTATTGCTTGCTCCCAGGGGCTTCCCAGGACTCGCTCAGCAATTTGCTGGTTTATGAATTAAAAGGATTAAAGCCGGGGATTTCCGGCACAGCCACTGCGCTCTCCGTTCAAAGCTCAGGCCGACTTGCCCTGACTGGGAGCCCCTCAGAAGGTGCGCGCAACCCCCATGCCCCTCCCAGGGGTCTGGCTCCCATGCTGCTGACTGCAAGGAGTGAGTCCATGCGAGCAGCCCCAGTACAGCCAGCCTTCCCCCAGTGAAGCAACTGGTTGCGTTTTCATGCTTTCAGTGTAAAAACTGGGGAAAAAACATATGGGCCACAGTCACACAAGGAGGGGAAGATCTCCTTTCAAAGAGAAAACCTTCCTCCAACTTCTGGAGCACTGGGGAGGGGGGGGCGTTAAATGCATCAGTCAGTAACCCCCCCAACCGCTCTGATTTCTAATGGTTTGATCTGGGAAAATACACGTTTCTCTCATCCTACACGCAGGCAACACAACTGACATTTTCCCCGTGTCGGCTTTACGGCAGCCGTAGACTTCTCCAAAGCCGCCTCTGCCGATAATCCGATGGACACTGAAGTCATTCATGGTCAGCTGTGGAGAGAAGAGAGGGGACGACCTAGAACCACTCAACACCCCCCTGAGCTGCTCAACTTCACAGGTGCACTAAAACTTTGCAAAGCATCATGACATGCCGAACACTTAAAGCAGATTGAACTCTGTGGGGCCACCCAAAACTGAAGAGTATTGGCCAAAGAATGTTTCTGGATCACATTCAGCCCCTCCAAGATAAGAGTTTGTTGTTTGCATAACCCTCAGCGATGACTCTGCCCTTCACACAACACCCAGCAAAACGCCAGGAAAACACCTCCAAGGTCAGAAAATACTTACATGAATGTTCAGCTCTACGTTTTTCCACTGGCAATATCGGGTGAACTTATCACTGGAAATAAGAAAGAGGGGGAGAAGTTATAGTCCACGACCAGAATAAAAACAAAACTCTCTCCTAAGATGAATTGGAAAAACAAAACCAAGTTTCTGAGTTTATAAATGTCTCTTGATCAGCCGTTTCTTCCTAATCGGCTGCCCTGAAAGGAGAGTTGCTTATGATGCTTCTTCTAAAAGGCAGGAGAGATTCCAGCACAAATGGCTGTCAAAATAACACCAAGCTTCTGTATTTCCTAATCCCCTAAGATTCTATTTGAAATGCATTTTTAAAAGTGCTGAAACAACTCCTGAGGGGGGGAAAAAACCCGAACACTGTAATTCAGAGAACTCAACAGCGTTGTTTTTAATTTAAAAATAAGAGAAGGCTTATTTCTGAAGAGTCTCTTTGTCGAATCTCCCCGATACAACGCAACCGTTACAGTTGTTCATTTTGCACAAAGCATCTGGGGTGCAAGTAGCTCCAACCTTTCCGGAAGGGCCCCATGTTGGAGAAGGCCCACTGAGATTCCCCCAGCTGAGCTACACCTTACACCCCCCCCACAGAACAAGCATCTCGTCCCCAGCGGCCCTCTCCTCCTCCTCCCTTCTGCAGGAGCTGATCCTGCAGAGACCCCCGGGGCCCATGGGGGGGCCATGGGGCTTGCAGAGAAGGAAGCCCTACCTTTCCAGAAACAGCTGGAAGATGTTTCCTCGCAAGCTCTCACAGATTTCTTCTAAGTAGGGCTATGGGGGGGGGGGTGAGGGGAGGGGGGGAAAGCCAAGAAAAATGCAATTATCCAAACCACACTGGCTTCCATACCACCAACCCAAGATTAAAATCAACTTTCCCCAATCTGGGGAATCACTTGGGGCTCTGCCTGCACTGGCTGAGGATGATGGGCTTCAGAATTCAACACGTTTTAAGACAATCAAATTGGGAAACCCTGATCTAGCCCTTCAAGGCCGTCTCTCTCCTGGAACAAAACCTTAACCACGCCTTGATTTCTGCCCACTTTGGATTTATTCAACTTGTCACTCCGCAAGGACAGGAACAAACCCCCCACCACTCACCTGGAAGAGGGTTATGGGGACCTGCTTCTTGGCCAGGCGGGTCTGCACGTGACTGACAGCTTGTTTTGAAAAGGGCTGGAGGGAAAAGGCTCCGACTTATTCCTTCAGCTATTCTGGGAGCAGAGACCCCTTGGGAACGTTCGCAGCAGCAGGGCCGGGGGCCCCTCTGCACCCTTTCAGGCAAGAGTCCCAACCGCCCCAAGCCGAGCCGAGCCCCACGGGGACCTTCCTTGAGTGGGTGGAAGGGGGCAGGCCCCCCCCGGGGCTGCCCATACGCACGTGGGAGCAGGACAGCAGCTCCTTCATAATGAAGGTGTCGTAGATTTGGCGGCTCCTGGTGAGACGGTCCTCCTCGCAGTCCAGTTTCTCGTACTCTTTGATCTGCAAGACCCAACAGGGCTAAGGGGTCAAGGCCAGGCGCCGCCCAAGGCCCTTCTTGACCACGGGGGGGGGGGGAGCACTTCTGGGTCCCACTGGGGAAAGCTGGGGGGTGGGCAGGCGCATTTGGGAAATGAGGGAGGGGAGGGGCGTTAAGCCAGCAGACCCCAGATCTGCCCTCCCCTGCGCTTAGACCCCGGGCTGGTGAGCCGCTTTGCAGGGCCGACCGGAAGCCTAAAAGGGCCTCCTCCTCCTCCTCCACCAAGACCGGTCTGGTCCCTCTGGAGCCACCATCAGCTTCCAGGGAGCCAGAGATCTCCAAACGATGCTGCCCTTTCTGACCCACCCTGGACTATTTGGGGAACACCCTAGAAGCCCCCCTTGTTCTGGAGGGCAGGCCGGAGGCTCTCGAGTGGCCATCAAGCCTCTTAGCCTAAAACGGACTCGGCTCCATCTGCTTATTCCTCTGATCAGTTTCCATGGGGAAAGTCCGGTTGGGTTTGCAT
The DNA here is from genome assembly GCF_009769535.1 of Thamnophis elegans. Taxonomy (NCBI): domain Eukaryota; kingdom Metazoa; phylum Chordata; class Lepidosauria; order Squamata; family Natricidae; genus Thamnophis; species Thamnophis elegans. Next base: position 360,714 of record NC_045553.1, read on the forward strand.
CAGGTCTGCAGCCACGCAGAGAGCGGGAGGAGGAGCTTGGGGGGGGGGGAGGAGGGGCTGCCATCCACAAGACCAGGCTACCCAACATCTTGAAAGCCATCCCGAGAAATCCCCCCCACCCCCGGGTTACCTGACAGCTGGGGTGAATCCCTCCTCAAAACAGAGGTTGCCATGTGACTCACGGAGCAACAGGTGAGTGTGGAGGCTCTGTGCTCCTCTGATCAGATTTACTCAGGGCCTAAATGGGCCGTTACTCCACCAATCCCTCCAACGTAGTGAGACCCTTCTCTTCACTTAAAAGAAAAAACCCCTCCAGCTTCCCGGGGGACTCGGCAAGGCAGCCCAGGGTCCCTTTACCTCTTCGTAGAACCTCAGCTGAGGAATCCCTTCGTCCATGTCATTCTGGCAAAAGTCTCGGAACAGCAGGAATCCTAGGAGGCAAACAAGCCAGGGTTTGTGTGTGATCGGGGGAGAAGCAGGAGACCGGATCCCAGGCAGGATATGCCTCCAAACCCGGCACCGGCTGTGATCTCCGGCGCCTGTCCCTCCAGGACTAAATGGCCCGAGGAGTCCGAGCCATGAAAGACGCACAGATGGCCGGGGGCTTGTGAGGGGCAGCCCGGCCACAAATGCCCAGCCACACACTGGAAGAGGAGAAGCACCTTCACTCCGCAGGAGGAGGAGATGGGAGGAGGGGAAACGGAGGCTCTGCCGTTCGGATGGAAAGAGACTGCAGAGAAGCCTTCACCGAGACTTGTGAGCGAGGGCATCTGAAATGCCAGCCGTCCCAGAGATGCCACCCCACAGCCTGGCCTTCCTCTCCCAGCACGAGGCCTCGGACGGAAGCACGGAAGGGCCCACCAAGCACAGGCGGCTGCAGCTCCCAAGGACCACCCAGGGGGACGGGGAACGCGCAGTCCGACCTCTTCATGCGACCGTTAGGAAGGACACTGTCGAGAGGCAGGCCAGGGTGACCAAAGATTAATCCGATTTTCATGAAGGTAAAGTGAAAGGGAGCCTTCCTGGCTCAAAGCCTTCGGGCAGGGTGACCCCAAAGTTCGTCCGAGGCTGGAAACCGGCCGCCGTGGCCGAGATGACCCGGATGAGGACACGGCAGGGCTTGTCCTCCGATCTTCCAAGCGGAGAGGCGAGAGGCCGTTCCTATGGCAATCCCTCCTGGGCTCCCCACAATGCCAGTGCAGGGGCCTCCCTGGCGCTTTGGCCTCCGGCTGCCCTCAGCCCACCCCGAAGGGCGGCTCCATCCCCACGTCAACCACTACGGTAACGACATCAAAGCGGTCGAGTCACCCGGTCGGGCAGGAGCGACTTTGCCTGGTGAGTCACCCAGACAAACCCCTTCGTTGCACAGGGCCGATGAGCCCCCGGAGACACACAGCCACAGGGAGGAGATCCGTTTGGGGGAGGGCTGAGGAGGGCAGGATCAGGCCTCCCATTAAGCAGCGGCTGACATCAGCTGATGGATTCAGGGGCAGCCTAAGCTTTATTTGCATAGGAAAAGTAAATATTTGTGGGGGAAATACGGCATTTTCTTGGCCAGGCTTCTATATATATATGTCGTGATCAGAATCTCCTGCCTTCCATTAAGAGTGGGCTCCACCCTGGAGTTATTCCAGGACTTTCTTTGCCCTGGGGGCAAAGAAAACAGCCCCCCTTGGATAAAAACAAAATCCTCAGCGTTTCTGGTCTCCAGGCATGGATGCTTATTCGTCCCGTCTGAATTTGCAAGGGGTCTTTTTGGGTTGCTCCCCCAAGGAACCCACTGCATATTCATCAATGAAACAATTCACGCGAAAACAGGGCAGCCCCCCCTCCCCCCATAATCATTCTTTAATGATGATTAAAGAAGCTAATTCAATAAAACAAAACATTACGAGGAAACAAAAGTCATCTCAAATGGGCCACCTTTTTCCTAACACAGGTGAGCCTTCGCAGGTGTGCAACCTATGGCCTTCGGGGGGGGTGGGGGGCGGCCCACAAGGCTCAAGGGCTTGGGCTGGTCAGAACCAAAGTCCAGCACATCTGGAAAGCAGCAGCTGGCGAAGGGCTGCGTCCTTTTCATGCATTTCCTGGACTTTCCTTCCTTTTGGTGAACAAGGGGGCCGGGCAGGTGGTGGAGCGTCCCCTGGCCTTCTATGGTCAGGAGGGGAGCTGATCAATCAAGAGATGAGTCTCGGGCTGCAAAGGGAGCGTCCTTTACCAAAATGCCAGGACTATTTTTACACACGTTTCATTTCCACATCTGCTTCCTTCATTTAGCAGCCAGATTTCCTCTCCATTGTCCTTTTCAGAAAGAAGCCGTGTCTTCTGCCTTGTTATCCCAACAGCCAAGCAGGCACACAACGACCTTTGACACCTGGCACCATGAAACCAGCAGAGGCTCCCAGTCGGCTACGGGTCTGTGACGGCCACACCCAGCCTCCTAAGCGGGGTTGCTGACCGGCCCCCGCCTGCCTAGCAGCCCTTCAAGGTAGACCAGACTACGAAACCAGCATCACATCTGTGCTAATACTACATTTTTATAAGGTTGCCACGTCAGAATCTTGCAGGCCTAAAGGTGCTTCTCCCCCCTCCCCCCTTACCTGCATGAGACCCCCCGAGGCCGAGAGGCTTCCTGGGATAAGAGGAGTCCCTGTTATCCGGATATTGTGTGGCCGGCCTCCCTTCCTCCTCCTCTTCCTCATTGCCTTCCACACTGCCTAGGCGGGACCCACAAGGGGTGCCACGCAATACAACCCACAAGGTAACAAAACCACAATGCGTTCAGCAACTTCTTCTTGAGCCTTTTCAAGCTGAAGGACGATTTCCCTGGCCAAGCAAGCAGCAGCAGCTCCTTTTAGCAGGCTTCACGTGCTCAGAACAACCTTTGAGGAACCCCTGGGCTCTTAGTGCAAAGAGGGGGGGGGGGACTTAAGCCACTTTTCACCCTCTGACCGTCGGTCTTCCTCCATCGCCCAAAACCTGGATAAGCCTCTTAAAGTCCAAGCCAGCTTTTCAATCATTCTCACATGGGGGACTCCCCTGGCCGAAACAAGCATCTTTAGAGCACGTCGGCATTCAGAAAACCATGACAAGGGCCACTTTCAAGTCCGAGCACCTGGGACGCTAATAAAGATTTGGCCTTTCCCTTCCTGCCGTCAGCCTCCAATCCCACCGCCAGGCCAGGATCTCTTCCATCCCAATCCCATCGTATTGGAAGAGGAGAGAAATGGGGGAAATCTCCCCTTTTGAAGATTAGTAAATGCAGAGAAGCGCCTGGAGCAATTGGCTGGATTATCCCCAAAGCCTGCTTAGAGATTTGGCTTTGTCGGCATGACACTCCGGCATTTGTCTGGCGTTGTTTACACTTCGAAGGGCAAAGCCTTCCCGGGATTTCCACCGACGGAGCAGCTGGAGGCAAACCCCGTCCACAGAGAGCCACCCTTCAGCAAGCACTGCCCGTCACCCTCACACGCGGGCAGGGCCTGCAACACCGACCCCCGCGGTCCCACAGCAGGGTGGCCCCTCCAGGAAGTCCCAGCCGCTGCCAGCAGAATCCCGAAGGGGCGGCTCCGGCTCCGCAGCAGAGTTGCCCTTGTGGGCTCCGCCATGCCGCTGGGCAGGCTGACAAGGGAGCCGCCGCAGCTGGACAGAGCAGAGAGCCTGAGCCGGAAGGCCTGCAGGGCAGCTCAGCTGCAGGGGGTCTGTGCGTGTTGCGGGCAGGAGAAGGGGGCCACCCAGCAAGGCCAAGGCTCAGCTGCCCCCTCCTCTCCAGCTCAGACCCCTGCGCTCCTCTGGGACGCTTGGAGGTCCGGCTTTGCCTCTGCTCCCCGGTGATCCCAGCAAAGCCACGGCTTCTCCCCCGAGTGCTCCCGCATGATCCCGGACCCCGACTCACCCCAAGACTTACCGATCTTCTGATTGAAGACCTTTTCAAAGGCCAGCTCTCCCCTCTCCTCCAAATACTTCTGCATGACGCTGCGGATGCTGAAAGGCAGAGAGAAGCCAAGCGTTGCTCCCGGAAGGAGTAAAGGCGGACTCAGGGGACCCTGCCAGGCTATCAGGGCTGCAAGACCCCCCACGGCCCCACAAGGGGCCCCCCATTAAGCCCTCCCTCGGGAGTCAACCTGTAGGGAGCCCCTTTGTGGGGCTGCAGGAGCGTCTGCCGAGGAGCCTCTCCTGTCCTGCTCTGGTCAGGAGGAAAACGATGCCCAGCCAAAGCACCACAGCAACCACCGTCCAAACCCTTAGGGTGGGCAAAGCCTCTCCGGGACCCCGGCCCACCCTGCAGCTCCTCCCCTGTGCGCGCGCACCCCCACCCCCCAGCCTCTCCCTGCAAGCGGTGCCAGGTGTGTGGGCAGCAGAGGGGCCCCCTGCCTCTGCCTGCAGGGTTGGGGTTAGGGGAAGAGAGGCCCCTAAAAGCCATCGCTAGCCAGGCTGAAGGCAAATAAACCACACAATGCCGTGGTCCTTTCGGTGGCCTTTTCCAGAGCAGAGTCGGTTCGTGTTTGTAGCGCTTCAGTGCCAAACCACCACTTCTCTCTCCAGGCCGCCATGGGTGCCAGCCAGGGCAACGAAGACACCCGCGGAACAGACGGCGACGGCAGGGGGCATTCCAGGAAGCAGACCTCAGCCGGGTCAATGGGCCAAGGCTGCCATGGCGCAGAGCCACGTCTCGGCTAGTCCAAAGGACACCAGAGGCAGAGGGGCCTTTCCTCACCCCAGCCCCAGCCCCCCGGAGAGGCTTTCCCTGGGGAAGGGCCCTGTCACGCCCTCCGGTCCTCATCCAGAGTGGCGGGAGAGGAGCAGCGGCTAAAAGTGCGAGGAGCAAACGTTGGAAGGAGAGGAAGAAGCCTTTTCCTCCTTTGAATGAGATTCCGGGTGAGCTCGGCTGCTCCAACACCAACACCGCCAGCTACGCACGGAGAGGAGGAGGTTTGCTTTCATTCATCACCAGGGATAAACGCCCAGCGCCTGCTCAGCTTGCAACACTAAATGAAGGCTTTCCCCTCAGCCTTCCCTCATCAACACTTTGCATCAGGAAACAAAGACAATTAATGCATCCTCACTCATTAAGCCTGCAAGAGCCGAGCAGAAGTGCCTCCTGCCCCCCCCCCCGCCAGACGTGCCCAGGGGAGCCGCCGTAAGTGGGCGCCTGACTCCACTCTTCCCTGGGCTGCACCAGGCCATCCAGACCCCCCTCCCCCCCACCTCACTGCCTCTCAGAGAGGGTAAAGAAGGAAATTCAGAGCAGACGTTTCAGCCAAACCCTTCCTGAACCCCAATTCTTAAGCAGACGGGGGCTCCTTCCCAGCACCCCACTACTGTGGCCTCACGGACAAGCTGAACCTCCCCCACCATCAAGGAATGCCCACTGCTCCTACCATTGGTATCGCTGGCCAAATGTCAGCTAGTCTGCCTTATGCTCCTTTAATGGACATTATTTTTAAAAACCCCAGAACTCCTGTTCTGCTGATTGGCAAGAAAAAAAGGCAGCCCAGGACTCCTGCTGCAGAAAATATAAATAATACAGATGGGACGTTTTGTCCGAGTGGAGTTTTGAACACCCCCCCCCCCCCGCCAGCCTCCTCCTTTCATTTCTTGATGAGACTTTCAGCTGCGTCTCTCAACCTCTGTAGCTTTAAGCTCTGTGGACTTCAACTCCCAGAATCCCCCAGTCTTTGCCTCTGCTGCCCCCCCCCACAAGCAGCAGCCAGAGGGATTCTCGGGGGGGGGGGGGCACAGGGCCCTCTTCCCTCCCAGAGACTGGCTTGAGGAAGGGGCCTCCAAGGCTCATCCCATGGTTCGGCCATTTGGATTCCTTTGGGAGAGGAAACGGATCCACTGCAGCCAACAAAGACAAGAGGCTCAGCTGGGGCTGGGAGCCTGGTTGCCGGACCCCAGGCCCAGGCCAACAGCCACCAAGGATCTGGCCAAGAATGCAGGGTGGGTCTCTTAGCCGGGAATCCAGAGACAGGACCCTTCCCCTGAGGACAACCCCAACTCTAGAACTGGGGGGGGGGGCGCAGTGGCAGAAGAGAGCCCCAAAGGTCACATTCATGTGTTGCCCAAGGACCTCTTGTTGGGTTTCAACTTCACAGGCTGGGTTTGAAGCCATAAATTATGGCTTAGTGTGACAATCAACCCAGCCAACAAGCCTTGGGGCAAGATGTTGCCCCCCCCCTCACTTGGCAGGGGCCATCTGGGGACAGCGGGAGTTTGAAAGTAACAGCTGGTCAGGGACTGCTCAGGACAATTTTGGGGAGGGGGTGCAGGGCCACCTGGAGACCTGGCACATCCCCTCCCACAGGAGCCCCCTTGACTCCAGTTCCCAGGGTGAAGGAGGCAGTTCTGGGGGGGGGGGTGCAGTTGAACAAGCCTGGCAGAGCCTGGAGGGCTTTGGGCTCCTCATGGGGGGGGATGAAGGGTGCCTGGATGGGGGGAAGGATGATGCTCTGACTTGGGGAGGGGCTGCCAGCCCTCCACCCCCCCTCCCTGCTGGCCCCAAAGACGGAGGCTGTTGGGGGGAGGGGGTCTCCGAAGCCCCCCCCCCCGCTCTCCCCGCAGCCCCGCGCGTCCGGCCGCGCCGCCTCACCTGGGCTCCGGCAGGGCGAGCTTCTTGCTGGCGCGGGCGGCGGGGGAGCTGCGGCTCTTCTCCATGGCCATCAGGTAGCTGACGTCCGCCAACACCGCCTCCAGGTCTGCCATCTTGGCGGGCCCCGCGGGCCCAGGGGCCACCCAGCGCCGCCCGGCTACCCCCCGCGCCGCCCCGCGCCCCTCCCGGCCGCCGCGCCGGGCCGCCCCATCCGGAGGGCGCCGCCAGGGAGAGCGCGGCCGGCCCGGGGCTCAGGCGGCCGGGCTGCGGGGGGCTGCGCTCCGCCGCCCCGGCATCGACCTCGGCGCAACGGCCCCGCGGCTCCTCGCGCCACTGCACGCCGCCGGCTCGCGACCTGCTCTCCCCAGCGCTCGGCAGGGAGGCGGCGGCGGCCGCGGCGGCGTCCTTGGAGCTGCGGCGCTGGGCTGCGTCTCGGCGGCGGGCGGAGCGCGGGCGGGCGGGGGGGGCAGGGGAGGCGGGCGCGGCGCGAGGGAGGGGGGGGACCGCTGGGGGAGGGTCGGGGCGGAGGGTCCCAGGCTCCCCCGCTGCGCCGCCGCCGCCCCTGAGCGCCCTTTCCCTCCGTCGGCAGACCCGGCCGAGCGGCTCCTTCGGCTCGCCTGGCCCAAGAGGGAGCCCCCCCCCAGCCCTTTAAGAAGCCCAGCTCCGCCCGGGGGTGGGCCGAGGCCGGCAGGTGCGAGCGTTATGCGCTGCTGGCTGAAGAGAGGCTTCTCCCGGTGGGCGAGGGTCTTGGTGGGGAACCGTCCGCCGAGGGTCTCCGAGGGACCCTTTTTCCTGTAGATTGGGTTTGTGTAAGTCCCGTGGTTGGTGCATTGGAAAAACCACAATTTAGGAGGAATCAAATAGTGCTGAGGAGATGAGTCAGGCAGATTTGAAAAGGGCGAGTTCCCTTCGTTCCCCTTTCAAGGGAGTGAATTTGAAAATAATGGAATAAAATAAGGAGCCTTTCTAATTGCATTCATTTGATTGGGCGGAAGAAGAAATTATTGCCTCCTGTCTCCAGGCGCTGGAGGGCATTTCTGGCAGCATCTCAGCTGAAGGTCCGGCTGCAGGTCCCCTCCCTGGGCTTCCTGGGCATCCCCTGTCAGGCAATTGGGGGGGGAATGCACTTTGCTGGGGTCTCTCCTCCGTTTATCACCTCCATTGCAATCAACCCTGTCTGGCCTTTCCCAGCACAGGGAAGCCAGCAGCTCCCCTTTGGAAGGGGGGGTGGGCTGAGGCACAAACAACACCGGGGACTCTGATGCATTTGCAGATGGGCCTATGAGCCTCCCCCCCATCACAATCTTTGCATCTCCTGATCAACAAGTGTTTTAAAAACATGCAATTGATTGTCCTTTACAGAAACGTGTTTTGCCACAAGGAAAGCCTCCCTGATCAATCCCATTTGCAAACCCTCCAAAGGACTCTCCAATTAAGAATGGAAAAGCCCAGAAACAGCCACCCATTAGCAGCTCCTCCACCGTCCTAGGCTGGCCCTGCAGATTTCCCTTCCCCTGAAAGTGATTCATGAGCCAGGAGGAGACTGTTCGGAGTCACCGGAAGGGATCCCGGGAAGCGGAAGAGCATCTGTGCCGTTCCAACGGCATTGAGGGTTTCCTGCACGGAGGGAGCCCGTCTCCCTGCAGACCCAAGGGTTTCTTTCTGGGACAGCCAGAGGCTTCCAGGGGCTCCTGCTCTGGCCTTAAAAGACCCCCCTTCCGGCTGGGGGGGGGGTGTTGGCCCACTGCTCCCCAGTTCTCTGCTGTGGCCTCTTGGTGGTCGCCTGGTCAAGACCGCCAGATGCTGCCAGCCCTCCAAGGGCTTCTCCTGGGCTTCAGGAAAGATCTCCTGCCAAGGCCACCATTGGGAGGGGAGAAGCTCCAGCCACGGGGCTCTAACTGCCAGGCTCCCTTGCCTGCCCACGTGGGCACAGAGGCAGCTGCCGCGGTCCCTCCCCCCTCCTCCCTGGGATAAATTACAGGGGACCTGAGGCTCTTTCACCACCTCCCCCCACCCAGGACGGTTCAATTGTGGGCTTTGGGTGCGCTGGAGCCAAAGGGAAGGAGGATGCCGGATGTTCTTTCAATATCACGCTCACGCCGCCCCCCATCAAGATGGCTTCTCTGGAGCCTCCAGGGAGGGAGAAGAGGTGGGCCTACTGAGACCGAAACCTTCCCTGGCTCCTACCGAGCCTCCTCCAGCAATCGGGGCCTCCTAACTGAAGCCACCCTGAAAGTCCCACGAGCTGCACTTCCCATCGTATTGTCTGAGGACATCCCACCTCCCAGCGATGCCCTTCTCCAGCCTCCAAAAGGCACTTTCCCCGTTTTATTTCCCCCAGAGCGATGAGACCCCCTTCCACTTCGGCAGCCCTCCTGCAGCCGGGCTCCTAATTGTGCCAAATCACAGAGAACAGAAGAGGCTGGGAAGCCCAGGGGGTTTGGGTGTGAGGCCTAGGCCCCTTCCCTTCTCCCCCCCACACCCCAGAGGGAAGAGAACCCCAGCAACGATGCCAAGGGCAACTTGGCTCCATCGTCCCCAACCTCCCGTCCGTCCCTTGTGCAGAATTTAAAAACAGATCTAAATATTCTGCGCAGCGACCGATGCCTGGCTCTGCGCTCACATTTTTCCTGCCATATTTGGACATGGGGCAAACTGCCCTGAGCCATCCCCCTTCCGGGGACTCTCGTCCACTGGCACCACTTAATCCCATCAGGTCCCACATGGCTGGGCAGGGAGGAGGAGGGGGAGGAGGCTGGCCAATGGTCAGCTGAGTCAGCCTTTTTCTCTCACTGCTTCCTGCACAGCCCAAGGCAGGCGCCCCAAAGATTGGCCCCACTCAGTGTCCACCAATCCAGGCCAAAAGCCTTTGGGGGGGAGTGTGGGGGGCAAGGAAGGCCTGTGAGGCTCCCTGGGGTCCGCAGGGCCTGGTGGTCTCCTCCCCTTCAAAGCTCTAGAGGCCCCTGGAGTGGCTGGGAGAGCCAGGCTGGGTCAGGCAGTGGAGTGGCTGCACCCTGAATACCAGCTGCCTCCGTCCCGGGCAGAGCTGCCCAGAGACCAGGCTCTTCTCCGAGACAGCCCCCACTCCCTCAAGTTTCAAAGGGGATGAGGAAGGAGGAGGGGGTGATGGCTACTCAGGGCTGCAGGCTGGCACCTCCAAGCCAGGAGAGCCCGTGCTGAGCTGCCTGGAGCCCCACAGGGGGGGAGGGGGCTCCTGGGCTCAGTGCCTCCTTGCAGGCATCTTGGGGGAAGCTGCTGGGCCACCCTGGGGGGGGGGCTCCCCTTTTTCTGCCACACCAGGAGAAACGGAAGCGCGTTTCAGATGACAAAAGCTTTATTCAGGGTTGGAAGCAGAAGCAGAGGCAGCGAGTGGAGAGGGGGCCCGGCCGGGCGGCAGAGGGGGGCACTGCGGGGCCCTCCGGGGGCTTAGCTGGTGCGGTAGAAGGCGCCCTGCTGGTGCCACTGCATGTCCCGGATGCGCCGGACCGACTGGATGTGAGGCTGCTGGGCTCCAAACTCGAGGTTGTCCTTGTAGTCGCCCTTCTCAAACAGGCACTGGTACCCACGGTAGCCGGGGTACTGGTAGCCCACCCACCTGCGGGAGGAGGTCAGGCGGGGGCTCAATCCCCCACTCACACAAGGATGCCCCCCGCCCCAAGCTTGGAGCCCCCTCTCTGGCTCGCTGGTCTCTTCCCTGACGGAGGGTCCCGCTGCCCACCCAGAGACTTACGTGCCACTCTGCACGCGCACAGAGGACACCTTCTCCTGGTAGCCGTAGGCGTGGAAGCTGGGCACATCGTCATCCACAATTTCGATCTTTTTGCCGCTGAAGCTGGGATTCTCGTACAGGACAATCTTGTGCTCCTGGCTATCCTGCAGGGACGCAGGGGAGGAGGGGAGCAGAGGGAGGGCCCCAGCCGAGTGGGGTGGGGGTCCTGGCTGAGCTCCCCAGGCCCAAACCTGAAGGGCTCCCCAGTTCAGCCTCTCCCAGAGCCCACCCGGACCGAGCGGCAGGGCGGAGGGGGGTCTCTGGGCACCTTCTGCCTCCTCCCGCTGCTGCTCCCGGCTCTCTCCTGGCCGCCACCACCACCCTCCTCTGGCGGCTCTGCCCAGCTGCCATCGCCACCCCTCCCCATGGCAGAAAACGGTTTCAGGAAGCTTATGGGGGCGGGGTGGGGGCTGGCTGCCAGGCCAAGGGTTTTCCCTCCCCTGCGAGACCCCCGCCTTTGGGCACTCACCACTTTGATGGGCCTCAAGGCGCAGATGCTGTCACTCCTGCGGCTGCTGGTCCAGGAGTCCCAGCGGGGATACTCCCCCTTCTCGAAGATGAACTGCTCCCCTTTGAAGTGGGCCTGCTCATATCCCACCCACCTGGGAGCAAAGGGAGACCAGGGTGGGACCCCGGCTGGAAGTCTTCCCCCAAGGAACCCCACCAGAGCTTCGGGCTGCCTAGGCAAGAGAGCTGCCCTCCCTCTCCAGCACTTTGGGGGTGGGGGGCTGGGGGGGAGAGGAAAACGGAGCCATGGGTGCACCAGCCTTCGTGGCCACACCAACCCCACGGACACACATGGCCAACGGCCTCCCTGCCCTGGCACTTACGGGCCAGAGTGCACCACGATGGAGCTGATTTTGTCTATGCCAGCCTCCTTCAAGTTGGGGCAGGGGGTGTTCAGCTCCTGGCAGCGCCCCTGGAAGTTCTCCTGCTCGAAGAGGGCGATCTGGAAGCAGGAGAAGAGGGCCCCTCAGAGCCTCTGGGGACCTGGGCCGAGAGGGCCAGGAATCCTCCGCCTGGAGGCCCGTCCGATGGAGGGGGAGCAAGGTGGCTTCTGCCTAGGGATTCTTCCTCCCTCGGCCCCACGGGCAGGGGGTCTTCCGCCTCCCTCCTTTCGGTCAGCCCACGCCGGCTGCCCTCCCCCCACTGACCTTGGAAGTGGCTTGCAGCTGCTTCGAGGTCTGATGGTCCAAGGCCATGGTGAAAGGGGCTGCTCCCTGGGGAAGAGAAGTCACAGCAGGGGTGGCAGGCAGCCCCCACCGCCCCCACTCTGCCCACCCCATCTGCTCCAGGAGGGCTACCACCCCTCCGGTCTCCTGGCCTCTCTTTGGCCCAGGGCAGAAGCCAGGCCGTTGCCTGGCCGGGGCCTGGCATGGGAAGAGAGGGACGGCGAAAGACTCGCCAAGGGGCGCTTGCCAGTGCTAGAGGAGCCTGGCGCATTTGCGGGGGAGAAAGGGGGAAAGTCGCAATGTGAAGGAAGAAGCCGCTTCCTCCGACCCCCAGAACATCCTGGGGAACAGAAAAGGGATCCTGGCCCATTTAGCCGAGAAGTGACTGCCTCCAGGGACCTCGGCCATCTGGCCAAGGAAGAGGCCAGGCCTCCTCCTCCTCCCTCTGCGGAGTCCTTGTTTTGGGGAGGGGGCTCCCACCGCCTTCCTTCCTCTTCTGCCTCTGCTCCGCCAACCGGCCCTTTGCCTCGGTGGGATTCAGCCCCGGTTGAGGGAGAGCCCCCTCGAGAGCCCAGGAAAAAGCCAAGCGGAGGAGCCCTACCGGTTGCACCAAAATTTGCTTCTGCCGCTGAAAACCCGCCGCCGAGCCCCACCATTTATAGCGGGTGGCAGAGTCCCAGGCCAGCAGTATTGATCAGCATGTGACCCGAACCAAGAATGCTGGATTAAAGTATAATGCAAACAGAGTCCGCTGCCCCCACCCTCCCTTTGTCCCGGCAGAGGTATTTTCATGAGCTTTCACTTTGGAGCGCCCGCTTTGCTTGCTCAGCTGGGTGGGCAAGGAGCACCCGGTTTTGTTGACCTCAGCAGGTGCAGCCGCCCCGGGGCCTGGCGCTGCAACCCGCCCTCCCCCTCCCCAGTGGCCCCAGGGCTGTGTCAGCTGGAGCTGGTCTCTGCCACCAGCCCTGCGCAGGAGCCCAGCCAGCCGTTTACGGCTGGGCAGGTGGCTTCTCCATGCCACGCAGGGCTCCCGTCCCACCAGACCGAGGGCCAGAGAGGCTTTCCTCTCTGAGGAGCCAGGGACCCAACCCGCAATCAGGTTCTGCGCCTCTGCTGACAAGCAGAGGCCTCCTCCATGCAGCCGCCCAGGGCTTGTGCTGGGCCTTCCGGACACGGCGGCTGCGGTTCATGCTTGCCAGGCTTCCCGGGCACTGCCTGCCCCGAGGAAGCCCCATCTCCCTGGAGGAGAAAAGCACTGCAGAAGCCCCCCCATCGGCTGCCGGATTGACCGGAGAGCAGCACTGGCGGGAGCGGCCTGGCCAGTGCAGCCCCCGTCTGCTCAGTGGCAGCCTAGGGGCTCCCAGGGGCTCTTCTGGACCGCAGGGGCAGCCAAACCAGGAGAGGGGGGGGGCAGATGCAGGGGGGGGCATCCGCTTCCAGTGCTGGCTGCTCCCAGGGGGACCAACCGGGGTCTTCTGGGGTCTCTGCAGGACGCCTCAAGGGCTCCCCCGTGTGGCAGCAGACAGAAGGGAATCTGGGCGTCCAGGGCAGCTGCTCCCTTTGATCTGGAAAGGAGGCAGCGCTGCCCCCCCGCCCCCTCCCCGCCTGCTGCCCACCGAGCGAAGAAAGAAAACCTCGTCCACACCAGGTCACTCTGAGAAGCTTTTTAATCAGACGGTCAAGACTGGACATGTCCACCCGCAGAATCTCCGTGCGCAGCTTCCCAGGGATCTGCCCCAGCCTCAGAAACGCTGCCGATGCCCGGGCTTCCTGCTGGCACTGCCAGGAGAGGCCTCCTCCAAGTGGCACTGCCTCCCCCCCCAACGAGGGACAGGATGCCCGAGGGCTGGAGGCCTAGTGGGGCAGATGGGCCAGGCCGGGAAAGGGAGGGAGGGAGGGAGGAGCCATGGCCCAGGAGGGGCACCTGGGAGGCTCACAGGCAGCTTAGCAGTCTCGCCTAACAGCAGGCTCTCTCTGTCCCCTCTGGCCGAACCCTTTGGGGCGCCAGAGCGTTTTGAGAAGGACACTTATGGGGGGGGGGGTGGAATGCAAGTTTGCAAGCACAGCAGCCTCTCGGGAGGCAGGAATGCAGAGCCCGCGGGTGGGCACAGGGCCGACCGAGCAGCCAGCCGGCCGGGAGCCGAGGCAGCCTTGGGGTGGCCGCCTCCAAAGGGGTGAAAGGCAGGCGGGTGTGACCCCCATCCGCCCCACAGCCTAGCCAAAGGGGTCTCCAGAGGCCTTCGGGCCCCATTCACTGAACTGCCCCATTTGGGATTTCTCCAGCTAACCAGAAAAGGGCTTGCGGGGGTCTCCACCCCATCCTGGCCACGCAGAGGCACGTTCGATTGCTGGGGAAGAGACTGGAATGGAAATATTCTCCAAATATTTACAAGGAAATCTACAGCAAAGACCAAGAGGCTTCTGTGGCTGAGACCCCGTTGGCTTCTCTCCCCCCTCCTGTCCGTTTCCCTTCTCTGAAGTCCAGGGAGAAGCCGCCTCCTGGAAGGGGGGGGGGATTTACAGCCGTTCTGGGCTTTATTGCTTTCTCTCGCCTGGGACAAAACTCCCACAAAACAACCCTCCTCTGAACAGCCACAGGAAGGAGCCACGTTGCCCCCTGGCCAAGGAGCAAACCCCCAGCGCCTCCCTTCAGCCGGTCAGAAACAGATCCTGGGGAAATCGGCTTTTCCTCCTCGGTGTGGCAGCCAGCGGGATCCGTTTCCCCCCGTCTGCAGAGAGGAAGAGGAAGGCGGAGGCCTCTCCCTCCCACGGATCCCGGGTCCTCGCCTCGACTCCTCAGAGGCAGGGCGGTGGGGCTGGGCCCCTCCCGGGGGTCCTCCGGGGCTGGAGCCAGGCAGGGCCCCAAGGGGAAGGCACTGAGCGCGCAGCGGCTGGTCAAGGCGAGAGGAAGCCTCGGGAGGGCAGGGAACGGGCGGCGGTCAGTTAAGGCAGCTCCTCCTCCGGCCACTCATGGCTTCGACCTGGAAAAGAGGGGCGGGTGGGGGCGGGGGAAACCGGGTCATCTGAGCTGCCTGGGCCTCCCTTCGACCACCTGCTGCCTCTTCCCCCTCCCCGGCGCTCAGGCCACCCTCCCTTTGCCTGGCACCAGCAGCAATTCAGTGGGTGAGTCTGTAGAGGCCCCCCCTCCCTCCCGCCCTGCCCATGCCCCCCCCTTCCGGTACCTCAGATGGGGCTCTCGGGCTGGCCCTGCTCCCTCCTGGACTTCAGCTCCGTCAGCCATGCGGGGGGCAGCTCCTCCGGCCTAAAAGGCAGCAGAGCTTCAGCCACTGCCCTCGGGGGGCTTCCCCAGGGGGCAGGGGGAGGGAGGGAAACCGGAGAGGGGGCCAAGGAGAGGCTTTGCTGAAATAAGGGGCAGTCCTGCCCCCCCCCTTGTGGCCTGCAGGGCCACGTGACTCCACCCACCCCCAATCTCATTTCCTCTCTCACCTCCCTTCCTTCTTGGGGGTGGCCGCCAGTGCCCGGCCCCCGGAGACTCTGGCCGGAAACGGACCTTTGGGCGACTTGCAGAGGGGTGCCGGGGGGGCTTCCTCCCTCCTCCCTTCCGACTCGGGCCTTTTCCTGAGTTGAGCCTGTGGAGGAAGCCCCAAACCCCTCTCAGGAGAAAGCGGGGAAGCAGCCGATGGCCCACCGGGGGGGGGGGGGAGAGCTGTGTCCAGGAGCCTCCAGGATGGCCCCGGGCAGGGCAGCCATGGAGGGCTTCTCCTGGGGGGGAAGGGGGGGTGGGGGGAGCTTCCCCAATGTACCTTGAGGGCGGAGGGGGCCAGGCCCGGAAAGAGAGGCAGCCGCGGCTGGGAAGGGAACGGCCGCTCTGCTGGAGGGGACTCCTCCTCTTCCTCCCCTGCCCTGGGGGGCTTCTCTTCTTCACCATGGGGAGGAGGGGAGAAAGGAGAATTATCACCAGACCAGACTGAAACACAGCCCCCCCCCCCAAAAAAAAGAGGCTCCAGGGCTGACAGGGGGCTGTGGCTGCTGCCCCCCCCCCAGCCCTTCAGGCCAGACCTGTGTGGCCAGGTGTTCTGAACCCCCTTCCCATAGCAGCCCCCCCTTTCGAGAGGCTGGCCAGGGAGGGGGGGATTCCTGGCTGCAGCGTCCTCCCCAGGGGCCCCACCTGTGCAGTCCCTGAACATCCAGGCGCTGGCTGCTCCCTCCCCCGCAGCGATGGGGGCCGGCTGGGGGTCTCCACTGGCCCCCCTCCGGAGGGTGTGGGAGATGGGGGCCCGGTGCTGCTGCAGCTTTTTGCCCAGAAGGACGCGGCTCTTCAGGACCCCGCAGTCCAGCCGGGGAGTTTGCTGCAAGGGAAGAGAGAGCGGTTGCCATGGAGCTCAGACCCCCCCTCCCCTTTCCAAAGCCCCAGAGGGACCCCCCCCTGCCACCCACCTCCAGGAAGGAGAAGTCCGGGCTGTCCTTCTCTGTGGTGGGGGAGGCCGGCTCTGCCTGGAGGTGGCTGGAGTTGTCCAGGCTGTGGCTCCTCTGCTCCCTGGACGAGCCCCGTTGGTCAGCGGCCGGAGCCCTCTGGGTGGAGTGCAAGGAGGCCGGGCGGCTGGGAGGCGGCTTCTGTGCAGGGGCCTCGCTGCCCTCCGAGGAGGAGGGAGACTCCGGGGTGAGACTAAGACAAGCACCGAGTGGGATTAGGACCCCTGGATGGCAGTGGGAGCAGCACTGATTGCAAGGACCCCCCTCCCTCATCTGTGCCGGGGGGCGGGGAAAGGGAGGGGCTTGCTCTGGGGAGGGGGAAGGATTCTAACATCTCAAGTAAATGGGGGGGGGGCATCTATAGAAGTTATCCAGCACCTGAACTGAGCAGCAGCCAACAAACATGGCACAAACGTCTGCAGGAGGGGCTGGGGGCTGCAATCCTCCTCCTCCCCCCCCCCCAGATCCCAGGAAGCCTCCTGGCCAGCTGCAGCACTGACCCCCTTCCTGCTCCTGGGCAAGGGGCAGAGTGAGCAGCAGGGGGCGCTGTGGGATGACCTTTCCAGGGAGAAAGCAGCTGGAGGAGGCCCCTTCCTGCCTCCATCACCCCCCCTCCCCAGCTGCTAGGAAGCCAGAGCTGGCTCTGGGGGTCCTGCCTGGGGCCAGGGAGGGGCCCCCGTGGGTGTGCGGATCTGCCCTTGGCAGCCCCAGCTTTGATCTGCCCAGTAAGAGCCCAAAGCCTCCCCCTCCGGGGCCCCCAACCTGTCTCCACTCTGCCGCTGGTCGCCCCAGGTGCCATACCTGCGGTCCGCCTCCTGCACGAGGACGTCGGTGTCCCTGGCCTCTGCTGCTGACGGCCGGCCAAAGCACTGCTTCAAGTGGCCCTTGGGAAGAGGAGAAGGGAGAGCTGGCATCACCCTCTGCCCGGGGTCTGGGTGCCAGGTGGAACAGGCTGGGGGGGGGGGGCAGCACCTCCTCCCTTTCTCACTGCCCCATGGCGGTGGAGGCATACACGCACGCACCCATTTCCACAGCCAAAGGCCCACCAGGCCAAATCTTGTAACTTCCCCAGGGAAGCAGAGTTCCCAGGACTTTCACCAACATCTCTGCTCCCCACAACCGCAGAGCCTTTCACCAGGGCCTTCGTAATCACGTTCATACATGCTCCATTTCACCGCTTTATGGACATTAGAGAACCTCAGAATGGTGGGTTTCATTGGACGCCTCATGAATTGTACCTTCTTTGGATTTAAGAAGTTTTAAAGAGTTTTGAACACCATAGGACTGGCCAAAAGGAAAAAAAAAAGGATTTTGATTTAACAAAGTTTTAAACGGACTGGAGACCAACGAGATTTGAAACGCTGCTTATTTTTGCTGTGAGGTTTGGAAAAAAGGCTAAATGGTGAGACTTTCGGTTTGGGCGAGTCGTCTGAAGAGCTGCTTCTTTCAGCAGCTCCAGCCCCTGCATTAAGCTGTCTAAACAGCACCCATCAGCTGTTTGACAGATTGATTACCTCTTCGGGCAAAGAAGGAGGGGTGAGCAGCTGGGCTTGGGAAGTGCTCCACTAACCTCCCCCAGGAGATAAATCTGGCGAGTGGAAGGTGTGAACCCCTCTGTAACCCAGCGAAACTCCGCGTGTCCGAGTTAATTGGCAATTTTTAATGAAAACAATGCAAAAAATGCAAATTGGAGAGTATTTTTTACAAGCAATCAAGGCAATATATCAGCAACAAACTGCACAAATTATAGTCAATGGGAGTTTAACAGAATCTTTTAAAATCGAGAAAGGTACAAGACAGGGTTGCCCCTTATCACCATTATTGTTTATTATAACCTTGGGAGTTATTGCTGAATAAAATATGGGGGTCAGAAGATTTACACGGAATTAAGATTAGACATCACGAATATAGATTACGAGCATTTTCGGATGACTTGGTTATAACTTTAACCCAACTAGGGAAACCTACTAAGGTTTTAATGAATATGATTAATCAATATGGTCAAGTATCTGGGTTTAAAATAAATCTAGGGAAAACGAAGATGCTAGTTAAAAATATGAACACTAATCAAAGGGAAAAATTAGAAAGAATAACAGGATGTGAGATAATTAATAAGGTTAAATACTTAGGAGTTTATATTACAACTTCAAATGGGAAGCTATATAAACATAATTATGAACCATTATGGCATAAAATACAGGTAGAGATGAAAAATTGGGAAAAACTACAATTGTCTTTGTTGGGAAGGATAGCAGCAGTGAAAATGAATGTCTTGCCCAAGTTCTTATTTCTTTTTCAAATGATACCAATACTTTAAAAAGATGCAAACTTGCTGGAATGGCAGAAGGGCATTAACAAATTCGTTTGGGCAGGGAAAAAACCAAGAATAAAACTTAAAATTATGCAAGATGTACGTGAGAGAGGAGGCTTGAAAATGCCAAATTTAAAACTATACTATGAAGCAGTAGTTTTATCAATAATTAGTGATTGGATTAATTCAACAGAGGATAGATTACTGAATATCGAGGGGCATGATTTGATATACGGCTGGCATGCCTATTTGATATATGACAAGAAGGTGGATAAGACTTTCAAAAGTCATATATTAAGGAACGCTCTATTGCATGTCTGGAAAAAATATCAACATAAATTAAACGATAAGATACCTTTGTAGGCAATTCCCAGACATGCAATAGAGAACATAAGTATAGCACAAAAACAGGATGTAACTACATACAGACAGCTTCTTACTACAGAAAGAGGTTTATTACAGTTAAAACCCTTGAATGTACTAAAAGAAGAAAAGGTAATTCAAGCATGGTTTCAGTATGGACAGTTACAGGCCAGATGGCAAAAAGATCAGAAAATTGGTATTACGCAAGATGAGGAAAATCTATTAAAACAAATCAGGGATCAAAATCAAAGGCATATAAAAAGGTTGTATAATATATTAATAGAAATGGATTCTGAAACAGAATTAGTTAAAGACCATATGATAAAGTGGGCACAAAATTTTGAAGAACCAATAATGCTGGACACACTTGGGAAAAGATATGGGTAAGAAATGTAAAATTTACACAGGCCCAAAACCTGAGAGAGAACTTTTATAAGATGTTTTATAGATGGCACTTACATCCTAAAAAAATGGCTTGCATGTATCCGAATTTGCAACCTAAATGTTGGAGATGTGATTGTGTTGATGCTACATACTACCATATATGGTGGACTTGCAAAAAGATTAAACCATTTTGGATAAAAATATGGTGGATTATGCAAAATATTTTTAAAATGAGGATAAAGTTTACGCAGTTATTCTTGTTAGGCATAACTACTGATTGTACTGTTATAGAGACTAAATTGATTTTGAACCTAACAACGGCAGCAAGACTGTTGGTGGCGCAATACTGGAAGAAGGAAGATCTGCCTACTATTCAGGAATGGACACTAAAAGTAACAAATTTAGCAGAGATGGCTAAAATATCAGCATACCTTAAGGAGCACTCAGAAATACAAACTGGAGTGGAGAAGATGGATTGACTATATTCAAAATAAATACGGGCCTAAGAAATTCCAGATAGCTTATGACTGAAAGGGAAAGGAATGATATAATTTGTTTATAGTTAGTTTTTAACAAAAGAGGAGTTAAAGCACAAAGGAAAGATGAAGCCAAGTTTCTTTTAGCTTATTTTAGAATATGATTGTTAAAAATTTATACCCTGTATTTGCTCTGGGAAGTCAGGGGGCGGGGAACTTGGGGCGGGGAGATGGGCTCGGGTGGGGAGGGTGGGGGAGGGAGGTAAATAATTGTAAAAGCTTTTTAAAATTTTCAATTTAAAAAAAAAAAGGGGGAAAAGAGGCTGAATGGGAAAGAAGGGAAGTGGGACGGAGGGCAGAGAGGAAGGTTGCGAACGGCCACTAGGGGGAACCGAAGGGCCAAAATCCAGAGAGTTGAACTTTTAAAGAGTTTTTTTCAAACAGGGACGGAAACGTCAATATCTGATATAACTCAGAAAAGGTGTAGAATTCAATGAATAAACTTTCAGAAGATGGTGAGGAAGAACTTGCACAGGCACCAGGGGGTTTGTTTGGAAGACAACCGAAGGGAAATGGCCAATCCAGAAAAGGGTCCCTGAGCAGCTTCTGCTCTGTCCCCAAATGTCCAGGCCACCCTCCAAGGCCAGCAGTGACCTCCCCCCCTCCGAGGAGCCCAACACCCCCCCCCTGGGCCCTGCGATCACAGCCGGCTCTTCTTCCCACAGCCATCTCAGGCTGCCCACCCACCGCCTTCTGGCAGTGCAAGGCCCCCCCCCCCACGATGCAGCTTTGCTACTCACCCAGATACACATTGCGGGTCTAATCCCTCTGCTTCCTTGGCTGGGGGAAAGCCCCCGAGTCAGCCAAAGGGAGGGGGGCTGCTCTACCCCTCCCCCGCCAGGGCTTGCCCCACAGAAGGGCAGGGCCAGGCGCTCTCAGCCGGAGCCCCGGAGGGTCACGCAGGGGACGGGGCCACCGACAAGCAGCACCCCCAGAGTCCCGGAGGGATTCCCAGCTGCCCCACTCGCCAGGCAGGAGCCCGAGAGGCCCGAGACAGAGAGGCTTTTAGAAAGGAGCCGGATGGAGCCTCCTGCTCCCCATTTCCCAAGGAAAAGGCCCCGCTTGCAGACTCTGGGAGGGGGACAGGATTCCTGAAAGAGGGGAGGGCTTCTCCTCCTTGTCTCTTTCAAGACCCTCGGCCAGAAGGAGCTCAGCCAAGGCAGCCCGGAAAGGGGACTCCACCTGCCCAAGAGACACGCGGGGTGGGGGTGTCGCAGCTCCTTCTCCCCAATCCTTGGCCCTTCTCATCCCATCCTTTCGGCCTGCTTCCTGCCCGGCAGCAGAAAAGCAGGAGTGGGCAGTGCACAGACCCACACGCTGCTCCCCCCCCTCCGAAACAAGCTCCCCACCCCCAACACTTCCTAAGCGTTCCCTTCCAATGCACACAGCTGGGCGAGTCTGCTTTGCACACACAGCCAGGAAGGCCTGGCTCAAAAACAACGCCCCCCCCCCCATGCGCAGCTTCAGAGCGAGAGGCGGCTGCAGCCACGGATAAGCCGCACTTCCTAGAAGTGGCTGACCTCACCGATGACAGGCTCCCCCCACCCCCCCCTCCCGTGATCACAGCTCTTTCGGGGAGGGGAGGGAGGGCTGACTCCTTCCTAGAAGCAGCAGGGGCAAGGAGCCAAGGCTTCAGGCAGAGATTGGGGGGGGCGCTTAGGCACAAGCCCTGTGGAGTGGGGGGGGGGAGTGTGTGTCTCAAAAGCACCCAAAGGGACAGGCAGTTATGGAGTCAAGACGGGGGGGGGGGGGAGAGCAGGGGAGAAGCAGGCTTTGGGGCGGGGTGGGGGCTCCGACTGCTTCATGGCTTCCCAGGAGCAGAAGCGTCTTCAATGTGCCTCCAGCAGATTTTCTCTCTCTGAAATGTTTGGGGGTATTTTTAACCAGACATCTGCAGCAGCCTCTCCTGTGCAAGGGGGGGGGGAGAGGGGGGAGCCACCCAAGGAGGCAAGAACCTCCTTCTACAGGACAAGCTGGAACTTCTCCAGAGGGAGAGAGACCCTCCCTCAAAACCCCCAAACACCCCTGGACTCTCTTTCAAGCACGAGGGCTCCAAAGCCTGCCCCATGCCGGCCTTTCAGCCGGTCAGCTACAGCTCTGGACACCGGAAGGGGAAGGCAGCCCCCCCCCCCCCCCGGCTGCCTGCTTTTCACTCCCCGTGGCTGCCCGTAATCCCTGGGCTCAGGAAGTGGGAGCTTCAACCTGATGATGCCTGTGGGAGAACTCGATTTATCGGCAGGCACCGTCTGCAACCATTTTCTGGAGAAGGGCTTCAGGATGCTGCCTTCTGCTGGGCATACGATGGTGGGAGAAAGACACGCTAGTCCGATGGGCCAGGGTTCAAATCCCACCCACCCCCGTCAAAGGATCTGCTCGGTTGCTAGTGGGAGGCAGAGTCCTTCTGCTCTAGCCACCAACCATGAGAGGCACCAACGTCCCCACAACGTGGTGTCTCCCAAGGGCTGCCCCTGCGGACAGCGCCCAGCTGTTCCAGAGGGCTGGCACAGCAGCCTCCCTGATAACTTTGCTTCAAAAGTCACCCAGGCACACTGAAAGCCCCCCCCCTACCACCATCCAAGCCAGGCTCCTCTGGAAGATCACGTGCCTCCCGGTTAAAGTCCTCTGTGGGCAAAATATTTGCCGAAGAGAATCAAAACAAAGGCTAAGAGTGGGTGCCAAGGCAAGACGGCATCCAGTTCGCCACAAGAGTTCTAGAAACAGCCTCGGCTCCTTTAATCTGTGTGGACTTCAACTCCCAGAATTCCCCAGCTAGCAGAGTCATTGCAATGGTCAGAGTCCTCGGAGTCGAAGTCCACACAGATTAAAGGGGCCGAGGTTGGGAAACGCTGATTTAAAGGGACCCCCCCCCCCACTCCCTAGCAAAATCTCCTGCAGCTCAGCCCAGGCCTTTTAGGGGAGGGGGTTGCAAGGCCTCCACTTGTGGCAGATTAAGTGACTTTTGCCCTCTCCCTTCTCTGGGAAATGCAGGTCAGGCCAGCAGGCAAGTTCCCCCCCCCCCACTGTTTAGAGGCAGCTTCCCCGCAGGACAACACCCAAGAAGCAAGGCTGGCCTCTGCTCCCCCCCCCAAAGCCCCCGCCCCAAGGGGAAGAGAAGCCTCAGGCCATCCTGAGTGCAGGTCTCCAGCCCAAATCCCCCAAGGGGGCTTCTCTCTCCTCCTGCCCTGCAAGGAGCAGGAGAGTCCCAAGCCCTGACCTGCCAGCCTGCCCCACCTGGAGTTGCCCTCCCCCAGACTCCGTGCCAGGCCTTCGCTCTCATGCCAGCCCCACCACCAGGTCAGCAACCGTCCCTCCAGGGGGTCTGGAGCCCAGTTGGGCCTCCCCCTCCTCCAGGGCCCTGCTGAGCCTTGGGACACACAGAGCCCATGGCCCCGACTGACCCAGGGCAGGGCCTGACTCAACCCCCCCCCCCCCCCCCAGTGCTGGGCACCACAGCCCACCTGCCTTTGGGGAAGGGAGCCCTGTCCCCCCCCCCCCTTTCTTCTTGGGACAACGGGGCCTTTCGGCTCCCTTGCTTGAGGAGGAGGCCGACTGGGCGTCACCCGAAGGGTCTCCCCTCCCCAGCCCCGTCCTTACCAGCTCCGGCGGGGGCTGCTCCGGGCCGCCGGCGGGCCTCTTCCTGAGCGAGGAGAGCCGGCGCTGGCTGCGCACCGAGAACTGGCGGAAGGAGTCTCGGCCCCGCGAGGCCAGCTGCCTGAAGGAGGCCGTGCGCTTGAAGGGGGCCCGGGCCGGCCCCTCGCCCGCCGCCCGCTCGGGGGCCACGGCCGCCGTCACCAGGCTCAGCGCCTCGTGCAGCGAGCGGCGCACGGAGCCCACCCAGCGGTGGACCTGGCTCTGCGCCCCCGCCAGCTTCTCCCCCAGCGACTCCATGGCTCCCCCGGACCAGCGCAGGTAGCGCCGGGAGGAGGGGCGAGGGCCTAGCGGGGCGGGGGCGGCCTAGCGAGCCTCCCCGCTCAGCCGCCGCCCCCCGGGAGCCCCTTGCGCGGAGGAGCCGCCGCCGCCGCCGCGCGCCACGGATCCCGCGCAGGGAGCTCCGGTCCCGCCCAGGACGCGCATCCCGCAGGAGCCGCAGGAGCCGCAGCTGCCCCGGCCCCCATCGGCCAAGGAGGCGGCCGCTCCCAGCCCCGATCCTCGCCCGCCGCCCAGCGGGGGAGGCGGCGCGCCCGGCTCGCTCGCGATGGGCCGCCTGGAGACCCCGCGCTTGCAGGGGGGGGAGAGGCTCCGTCCCACGCAACGCCCGCCCGGCCAGCGCCCTCCGCCCCCGGGATCCCCTCGCCGCCGCCGCCGCCGCCGCTCTGCCGGGAAGGGAAGCGCCGGCGGGAGGGGCACCGCGGGAGTTGCGGGCGAAGTCGCCATGGCAACCACCGGAGGAGCAGCAGCATCCGCCCCGCCACTCGGGCGCATCCCTCGGCCCGATGCCGCCGCCACGTCACGCCCCCCCCGCATTAACCCTCTCCTGCAAGCCGCTTCTCCCCCCCCGCCCCCCTTCGCTCCAGAGGCCCAGCCATGTCCCCCGCCTGCCCCCCCCGCTGCCCCCGCCCTCCCAGCCCCCCCCAAACCAGGTTGGTAAACTCAGGTGGTCTCTGGATCCCCCCCACCCCCCCAAGCGGAAGGGAGGCGTTCTCCCACAGTGTGTGTGTGGGGGGGGGGTTCCTGCTGCGCCTGCCAGGCCCCCCTCCAGGCAGAGCAACTGCTCAGAAGGGACGAAGTCTCTGCCACAGGCAGCCGGAGGGGGGGGCTGTTGGCGCAAGGGGCACCTGGGCCAAGGGAGGCTCCCTGGGTGCTTCCTTGCCCCCCTCCCGCTTCCCTTCCTCTGCCTTCTCCAACTATGGGGGCCTCTGCAGGGATGCCTTCCCTTGAGCCTCAGGGGGGGGGGGGTGGCCTTGACTGAGCCCTCTAAAAATAGCCACCAGGGGGGAGGGGGAGGACAGGTGCTTGGAGCCCCCCCTCCCTCCGTCTTACGCAGTTTCCTGTTGAGGCCACTGTGGCCGGAGGACTAAAAATAACTTGCAGCTTCACTCATCTGAAGTCTGATGGCCGGAGGTCCTTCCTCCCCCCTATTTAACAAACAGCCTTTCACCACAGCACCCCATAATCCTTTACCCTGACCTAGCTGGTTGGGGAAAATGGGAGCTGGAACTCTTTTGTCCAGTAACGGCCGAGAGCCAAAGGCCCCTTTGGCCCTTTTCACCCCAGGAGGCATCGAGGCAGTCGGGCGAAAACGAGAAACCAGCCCCTTCCCCACCTGGCAAAGTCTCTGAGAGCCGCCCCCTCGGACCCTCCCTTGTTCCCAAGCTCCCTTGAAGGGCTCCTAGGCAGGGCCATTGGCAGAAGGGCAAGGAGGAGCCAATCCAGCGCCCCTCCCGCCCTTCCCAGGCAAGACCACTTCCTGCGCGGGAGGGGGGGCAAGGTGTGTGTGTGGCCAGCAGGGGGAGCACTCACCGACACACAGGACCACTTGCTCTCCACTGTTCACAACTGGGGGTCATTTGCCAAGGCCCCTCCCTGACAGGAGACTGAGTTGTGCCCCCCGCCCTCCCCCCGGGGGAGAAAGGCTCTTACTCACCCAGAGGCTGCAAAGGGGCTTCCAGCAACCTGGGCAGTAATAGAGCTCCATGCCCCGGGGTCAGGGAGCCCCTCGTCCGCGTCCCCTCAGAGCAGGCCAAGCCCCTCCCAGCTCAGCTCCTCAGGGCAGAGGGAGCCACGGGAGAGGGGGGGAGGGGGAGCAGCCCCAGGGGAGTCGGCCCTTGGCCTGCCCCCATCCCCAGGCTCCCCAGGAGCCCCGGGGGCTGTTAAGAGGGAGGGGCTGCAGCAGCACAAGCTCCCCCCCCTCCGCTTGTGGCCCGTGACCTCATTTCCCCTTTCGGCTGCTGCGAGTGGAGAGGAGAGGAGAAAGCAGCTTCATGTTTCTGCCCAAGCAGAATTTAAAAGTTAAATGGGAGGATAAAATCCCCCCAGGGCAAGCAACGGCTCAGCCCCCTCCCCCCTCTGGAGCAGCTGAAAGGCAGGACCCGCCAAGACCCCTCAAAGGGTTCCCCAGCCTCCCTCCCCCATCTCCCCACATGCTTCTGAGGAGGGAGGGGGCTCTGACTCTGCAGGACCCCCGGGAGGGCTGCTTCTCTCTCTCTCTCTCTCATGCCAGGGAACCGGAGGAGCCCCCCCCCAAAGGGATCTCCCAGCAGAAGAGCTGAAGGGTCAGTGGCCGGAGGGGTCTTTCTACCCTCAGGGTGGCACACAGCCCTGATAAACTTTGAAGCAGGGAACTCCGCATGGCAAGGCTGCCCTTTAGCATCCGGCCCCCAAGGGCGGATTCTCCCCCACCCCAGGTGACAGGCCTGGCTGAAGTGAGGGGAGGCCAGCGGCTGCCCTGTGGGACCAGGAGGCAGCCCAGAGGAAGCCCCCGCTCAGCCCTCCCTACAGGGAGGGGAGGGGGCTCAGCTCAGCTGAGACAAGCCAAGTTCCCCTATGAGGAAACCTGGTTTCTTCAACAACCCACAACCGACCGGGTCCAAGCCAGATGCTGAGCCATCATAAATCACGGTGACGGGTCTTGCCCCCTGCTCAGCCACCGGCAGGCAGAGCAGCCCAGCGGGAGCAGCCCCGGAACAGCCACCACACAAACCCAAGGCAACGGAGACGCAACCACGATCCCTTCCCCATGACCAGGCCTTGGAGGAGGTTAAGGACGCCATGCCTCCCCCCCACATCACACCCACACATGGGGGGCCCCCCACTTAGAAGCAATTCTGCTGGGGCCCCACAAGGAGCCCGGTGGCTGAAGCGTTGAGGGGCCATCGTCCCCCACCCCTTGGGCCGAGTCCTGCCAACCCCTTGGGCCCGATCCTTGGGAGAGCCAACCACTGAGCCAGGGCATCCCGGGGGGACCTTCCCAAAGGGCCCACCCAGCCCAGAGGAGGGGCTGCAGCACTCACCCCCGGCCAGTGGTCGGTCCTCCTCTCGTTATAGAAACTGTGGCTCCGTCGCTGGGAGACGGGGAACGGGGAGCGCTTGGCGGCTGTGGCATCGTCACGGTCCACTCGGAGGCCCCCTTCCCCAAGGCCCTGTTAGGAGGAGACTCATCAGCTGGAGCAGCAGCCCCCACCCCCCACAAAGCACCAGGCGCTCGCTGGAGTCTGGGCAGACCCCCTCGTCCCCGGAGGCCTCCGCGTGGGCTAGATTTCAACTCCCAGGGGAGCCGGACCCCGCCCCCCTCCTCCCCCTGGCCCCATCCTCCCCAAGCCCCAGACGTACCCTTGTGCCTCCGTGGGAGGAGCAGTCCCCGGGCGACGGGCCTCCCTTGCTCAGCCAGCCCCCGGGCCTTTCGGGAGAGAACCGCTGGCAGACGGAGCTCTGGTCCAGCCTGGCTCCCGAGGGAAAGCTGAGCCTTGCTGGGCCCCGATGGGCCTTGTCCGGCGGGGAGCCTGGGGATGCGGTGGCACTGCTCCGCTCCGCTCCAGGCTGCGCTGCAGGAGGGCCCGTCTCCCAGACTCCGGCCTGGGGCTCACCTCTCCCCCCAGTCTTGCCACCGCCCCAGTCACTGTTGGGGCTCCACCCGCCGGTGGGGGCCAGAGCTGCCCACTGCTTCAGACTGGCTTCCTTCCACAAGCCTCCCGGGTCCACACGGGCAGGGGGGGCACTGGGATCTCTGGCACTCTGCCAGGTGCCCCCTCCCTGCTCCCCGCCAGCGAGAAAGGGTGTCTTCGTCTTTGGGGCGGAGGGCCCTGCAGACCACGGCTGTGGCTTCTTCTCTGCGTCCGGCGGCTTCCCCCACTGAGGAGGGCTGCACTTCCCCTCTCTGGCCCTGGACTCCTGGGGGTGGATCTCCCGTGGATGGCTCCCAGGCGCACGGCTGCCCTCGGTGCCCGGCCCTTTGCTGCCCAGGGAGTGCTCCCCCCTGGTCTTCTCTCCCTGGTCAGCGCTGCAGGGGGGCTTCCCCGAGAGGCTGCTCCTGGGGGGCGATTTCTCCCAAGGGAAGAAGCTGTTCTCTCTCCGGCCCTCCCAGGCACGAGGCTTCCGGGAGTCTCCCCCGTATTCTGCCATCAGCTCATCAATGTCCACCACTCTCGACCTGTAGTGACGGGGGGCCTCCTCCTCCTCCTCCCCTTCCTCCACACCCAGACCGAGTGCGCCGGATCTCTTCTGCTGGCTCTCCGGCTGGAGGGGCGCCAAGTAGGAAGGAGACCTTGGCCCAGGAGAGAGGAGCGGGTCAGCTCTGGCCGGACGCCCTGCGGCTGAGGCCTCCGGCTGTCTCTGTGGCTCCTGCTCCTGCTCTCCAGCCTGGGTTGGGGGAGCCTGAGAAGCCCCCGTTTCCAGATGGTCCGAGGCCCCCGTGTCTCCCCTGCGCCTGCTGAGAGGCCTGGCTGGGGAGCTCCCTCCCTCCGAGAAGGGAGAGGCTCTTCTGCAAGCGCTCGCATGAGGAGCCGCTGCAGCTCTGGGCGGGTTATTGATCTCCGAGATTTGGCAAGTGACCGCAAAGTACGTGGCCTTGGGCTCTGAAGGGGAGAGCGGCTTCTCCGGCTGCCTGGGCTCTGGTCCACAGGGGGTCTGGGAGCTTCCTTTGGCCGCTGAGCCCTCCTCCGCCGGGCGTGGGGTGCCTCTCCTGCTGGCCAACTGGGCAGGGCCCTGGGGGGCCTCCTCAAGCCTGGCCGAGCCGTGGGGCAGCGTCTTCCTCCTCCAGCGGTCTGAACCTCTGGGAGCAGAAGCGTCACGGAAGCTGCTCGCCCACCTCGCTCCGATGTTGAGCTCTGGCGGCTGCTTTCCTTCTGCCGTGGCCTCCCACTTTTCTTGGGCTGCTCCGGATCTGGTCGAGCGCCGCTCCTGCCCTTCAGAGTCCTCCGGCCCCTGAGGTGGCTTCAGGTGCAGGCCGAAGAGGAATCCTGGGCCGCTGGCATTTTGCCCCCGGCTGGTCTGCTGATCAAGCACGCCAGCCCCACCTTCCCAGCCATCGGCCCCGGGCGCCCTGGCTCCAGCCCACTGCGGGGTGCAACCCAGCGCCTTGGACCCCTCCGTTACCCCAGCAGGAGCAAGCCCCCTCTCCTTTTCGGTTTCCAACAGTGGGGCAAAGTTGCCGTCATCCTTCATCTTGGAAGAGGCCGCCTGCTGTCCGGCCCGATTTCTCTCTGGCCCGGTTGCTTCGCTATAGAAAGCAGCCTGGATCCGGGAGGCCGGGTGGTCCTTAAAGGGGCCTCTTCCTGGAGGAGAAGCCCCTCCCCAGGCTTCGCCATAGCCGCCGGCTCTCCGGTTCTCCTTCAAGTATCTCTGGCGGCGGAGAGTGACGGCTTTCCCTCCGGAGACGGCTGCCACTGCCTCGCTCTGCGCCCGCTCCCCCACGGTCTGCAGAATCTCGTACCTGGGCTCGATCCTTTGAGCCAGCAGGGAGTCCTCCATGCCCTTTGAAGCAGGCTGCTCCCCCTTCTCCCCCAGGGGGTCTTCTGCCCACGTTGGAGAGCCTTTGTCTTCGGTTAAAGGCCTGGGATCTCTGAGTCCTCTGGCCTCCTCGGACGCATTGGCCTTCTGGACGGAGGCTTTGGCCACCCAGCCATCTCCCAGCATTCTCTCCTTCCAAAATTCCTGAGCGCAGGAGGGCGAGCCTCCAAAGGGCACCCTTGGTGGCACCAGGGCCGGTTCAGGGCCAATCTGGCTGGCCACCACGCTGTGTCTCTGCACGTGGTACTCAAACATGGTTGCCCTGACCGTCTTGGGGCAGGAGTCTTCAGTGGACGAACTGGACAACGTTCTGGCTTTGGGGCTGAGGACCATGCTGGGGTCTTCCCCTGGCACAGAGGCAACTCTTTTGGGGGGCTCCTCTCCGGACGGTGTCCTTGCCAGCAGCGGGGGCTTCCAGGGACTGCCAGCCATGCCGGCTTCTCCACCATCTGCTCCACCCACAGGCAGCGTCTCCTCCTGAAACAAGCAGAAAGATGCAGGGGTGAGGAAGGTGTTTGGGGCACCTCTCTAACTGGCATCTGCCAGATCAAGTCTCTCTCTCTCTCTTTTAGAGCTGAAAACGTTCAGGAACACGATGTTATAACACCTCGGTCTTTTTCTTTAAATAGTTCATAGCAGTATATATATATTTTTTAATGCAGAGACCAATACGAAGTATACTATACTCCATCCATCCATCCAGTAACGTGGATGGGCGTTTGACCCCAGGTTTAAGCAATCTCTTTAGATTTCAGGTTTGTCCAAAAAATGGTCCATTTCACAAAAAAACGCACCAGACATCCCAGCAAATCTGAGAGCTCTGGAAAAAATGTATATATTGTGGCAAATATTTATTAAACTGGCTATGCAAGCACAACTACCACAATCTCTTACACACACACATACACCCCTACACTTTCACTTGTGTGGAGCAGGGCCAGTTAACCTGCACAATCCTTTGACAGATCAATGAATCACCCGGAGGAGGAGGAAAGCTTCCCGAAAGGGCTGGGAGGAACACGAAAGTCCTGTGGCCATCAGGCTGCTTAGAGAGAGCAGAAAAAGGGCCTGGCCCTTCCGTTAGCCTTGGGACACTACAATTCCCACAGCCCACACGCTGGATGAGGGGTTGTGGGAGTTGAACTTTAAGCCTGGGGAGACAGGCGCAACAGCCGGACCGTGGTCTAATTCAGTGGTCTCCAACCTTGGCAACTTTAAGACTTTGCTGGCTGAGGAACTCTGGGAGTTGAAATCCACAAGTCTTAAAGTTGCCAAGGTTGGAGACCACTGGTCTAATTGACTGGAAAAAGGGACAAACCCACAACTTATTACCATCCTGGGGAGCTACTTAAAACAGTGGTCACGAACTGATGGTCCGCAGAAAAACTACTTGCATTTTTTACATTGCACTAAATCGGGGGTCCTCAAACTACGACCCCTGGGACGGATACGTGCAGTGGCCGCTTGTGTTGCTGCAGAGAGTCTCCCCCTTTGGGGTCCTTTTGTGCGGGTCGCAGGGGGGCAGAAATTCCAACTTGGGGTCTGCTTTGGCCTGCTGGTGGGGGGCTTTGGGCGAAGGCTGGAGGGAAGAGCCGCTGGTGGCAAAGAGCTGGAGGGCCTCGTTCCAGTGGGGCTGCATCCTGGCCTGGAACTGGCTGGCCATCTCAGCCCGCTGAGCCACGATTTTGTGGGCAGATGAAGCTGTGGGGGATCCTGCCCAAAGGGCCCATTCCCTGCAGGGTCATCCAGGCCGTGTCCAGCTTAGGTTTCTCTTTTGAGGGAAGAAATGGCATTTGGGTTTCCCCCCTTACCTCTGGGGCCTCCTGCCTCTCCCTCGCAGGCTTCCTGTTCCATCCAGGCTTGGCCTTCAGCTCGCCTGCCGCCACGGGTCCAGAAAACCTGTTTGCAAAGATTCCACGCCATGAAGGAGGCAAACGCAGAGAAGGAGCCTTTGTGCCGTTCCCTCCAGGCCCCCAGCTATCCCTGCCACCCACTTACGAAACCTTAGCGCTGCCTGGGTTCCCCCAAGGGGTTCTTCCCCCTGCCCCAGAATCGGCCTGCCCACACGTCAACAGGGCTCCCCCGGGCTCAACCCTACATCCAAGCTTGGCCAAGATCCTCCAGGACGTCTCTTCATCGCTCAGATCCGGAGGGAGCCGATAAAATTACCCATCAGCCCTCCTGGAGCTCCACTTTTGTCAGTTCAGAATTAAAACTGAACCTCCTTCTTTCCTGCATTAGAGATTCCTCCTCCACGGGGCCATTATTAGCTCCAAAGCCCCCAGGAGGATTCCCCGCAAGGCCTCTCTCTCCCCCGGCTTCATCCCATCCCGACAGGCTGGGTTTCCACTCCCAGAATCCCCCAGGGGACGGAGGGAGCGAAAGGCAGCGGCTTCAGGGCCGTTTCCCCCGTCACTTACATCTGTGTCAAATCCGTGGAGAGGGGCCGGGAGCGGAAGGAGCGGCGCAGGCCTCCTGTCTTGGCACCCGCCTTCTCCGCCGTCAGCACTTGAATCCGCTGCTGGATGTTCAGGGTCCCCGTCTCCTGCCCGGGGCTGCCGCGGAGGGACTCGCTCTCGGTGGGAGCCCAAGGGTTTCCTGGCGGGTCCGGGAGCAGGAGGGTCTTCTTAGCGCAGCCTCTGTGGTTGCCGTCCGAGGCGTTCCTTAAGCCGCCCTGCTGGGGAGGGACCTCTGCCCTCTCCCCCAGAGGCTGCCCTTGGCTAGCGCTGGGCTGCCCCACGCTGGGCTTCCCCGGCTCCCACGCAACCGTCTCCTCCTGTGCGCCCTTTCGCCCCGCCTCTTCCGGGAGGGTCTGGCCCGGGGGAGCAGAGGGCAAACAACCTTGGGGGGACTCAGCCAGCTGGCCGGTGCTTTTCGCTCTGGGCCCAGATGGGGCAGCCCCGCTTGAGCTGGCTGCTGCGCTCCTCGCTCCTGTGGCCTCCAGGGCCCCGTCGCCGGCTGCGGGGAAGCTCTTCTCTCCACTCTCAGCCAGGGAGGGCTTCTTCTGCCAGGAGGGCTCCCGGGGTTCAAATATGCCTGTGAGATCCAAGGGGAGCGGCTTCGGTTTTGGGGACCCTGGGCCGGAAGCTGCCTCGGGAGGAGCTGGTTGCCTTTGTTCCTGCCAGGATCGCCCAAAGCCAGCCGAGGCTGCGGGTCTCCCTCCCACCTGGGAGTGTGTCTCGGTGGCCGGAGCCGGACTCTGCTGTGTAGCCGGACCCTTGGGGCCCCCCGCAAAGGCCTCCTTCCAGCGAGGGGCCCAGGAGTCCGGCCTGGGGTCCGTGGAGAGCGAGGGCTGCCTTCGGGGCCACTTCTCTGACTGGGAGCGTAGCAGCTGCCCCTCCTGGGCCTTGGACCCTCCCTCTTCGGCCCTCCCCTTCGCCGGCCCTCTGCTTTCAAAGAGGATGACCGTGTTGGCCTGGGGACTCAGATAGAAGGGCAGGTGGGCGACCGGCTCCAGGGGGCCTCTGCTCTCCATCGGTTTCTGATCCAGGAGCGGCGGGATGTTTCCAGGCGCCCCCTTGGCAGTGTCTTCAAAGGTCTGGGCAAAGGTGGGGGGCTTTGGCGTGGCATGGCTGGGCTTGAGTGCCGGGACGGGCGGCTTCACCGTAGCAAACGTGTCGGAAGACGTCTCCCGGGAGAAGGGCTTGGGGGTCCACGGTGGCCTGGAGGCGGTGGAGGGCATGGTGGCGGGGCCCATGGGGTTCCCCCTGCCCTCCGGGATGAGCAGGGCCAGAGCACGGGGACCCTCCCCGGGCTTCCGGCTGGAGTCAGACAGCGAGGTGAGAAAGGAGTGGCGGAAGACGGCCTCGGTCCTTGGTTCGCGTATGCTGGCCAGCGAGGTCAGGCTGGAGCCGAGTTCAACTTGCGTGGCCATTGCTCTCAAGGGCCTCATGGGATTGGGATGGGGAGGGTCCCGCAAGAAGGAGCCCCCTAGGAGAAATGGAGATATCAGGCATTAATAAGGGGATGCTCCAAAGAATCACGGCAGCTGCTTTCACAGGCCCACCAAAAAGCCCCTGGCCCTCTGCTTGCCCCCAAAGGCCCCCCGCCCTGCTCCCTTCCTCTGGAGCACACAGAGATCCAAGGCGCAGGCTCCATCCCAGCCCTCCCCCCCCAGGTACATTTCAGCCTTCTGTGGCCAAGGAGCCCATTCACAAACCTGAGTCTCCTGGCCTGCTTCACGAGGATTCCACTTGGGAAGGGATCCGACTCCGGGCAGGGTCATCCTCAAGCAGACCTTCTGAAGGGACCACAGAAGCGAACAGCCCCTAGGATTCCGCAAAGGCCGGTCCTGGGAACGGGAAAAGGGAAAGAAGGAGAGATCTTCAGTGGCCGAGCAAGGGCTTCCGGCCTCCTCCCCAGGACTGATAACCTGGACCCCCCCCCAGTCCTGGGCCTCCCCCCACCAAGGCAAGAGCGGGGCTGGCAAGCCCAGCCTGGCCCCCTTGGGAAGGAATTTCACTGGCTCTGGCTGAAAGAAAGACAGCCTGGGCATCCAATGAGAAGCAACTAATCCACACTTGCATGCCAGGCCTTTCGTGCCAAAGGAAGTGGCAGCGGAGGGTGATTGGGATGCAAATGGAGGGCAGCGGCTGCCTCTTCCCAGGAGGGACCCCCAGGGCCGGGCCAGGCAGGGGGGGGAATGGGAGGCAGTCCAATATTTCATCCAGGCAGCTTCCCAGGCCTTTCCCAGGGCAGGAACCGGATGGGGCTCTTTTGCACCACAAACCTCGGCCCCCTCCGGACGCCCCAGAACCCAGACCAACCCAAGGCAGCTCCCGGGTGCTTCCTCTGACTTCCAGGCCCCTTTCCGGATGCCCCCGGGTGCACCAACCCCAGGGCAGAGTCCCCTGCAAAAGACCGCTCTGACTGGGTCAGCGGAGGCAGAAGAGAAAGGCCTGCTGGCTTAGACAGGAAGCAAGCCGTGGTTTGTGGAGGGCATTATAAGTAGACGCGGCTCTGTAATCAGGCAGCCTTGTGGCTGGACCCTGAAATTACTACGGCAGAGCAATCAAGGCGGCTTTGCAGTAACCGGCAGCCCTTAATCCCCTCCCCTCCCTCCCCCAGGGGAAACCATCCACTCGGGAGCAGGACTTCCCAGAACCTAGCATCAAATATTGGGAGGGGGGGAGAAAGGACTGTCACGGACCCCCTCTTCTCCAGGGGCTGCCCAGAGAGAACCCATCGGAAGCCAGAGAGCAGGGAAACGGGGGCGGGAGGCTGCCCAGGTGGCGTGGATGTGGCTACGGCGGTTCTTCCAGACCTCTGTCCTCCTGTGGCAAAAGCCACCAAGCCCTGCAGCTGCTCACTCTTCCCCAGAGGGGCAATTGGGGTGAGTGAAGAGAGCCAGCCTGCAGGCAAGGCTCTTGGACAGCAGGGAACAAGCCCATGGTGCACAGCAAGGCTTACTCATCCCCTGGACTTCCTCATGGCCAGAGGGCTGCTGACCCATCAGGCCACAGGGCACCCCTTCAGCCGAGGGCCCCTTCCCTGGGAGCCTCTCTCTGCGCACCTGGCACTGAGCACCTTGTGTCTGCACGGAGTGATCCCCGAATCCCCAGATCTCTTGAAGCCGAGTTCAAAGCCACCCAGCCACGATGCCTCTGGCCCCCTCCACTCGTAGGGCCGTTTCCACTGGCAGCGACCGAGGGTGGCTCTTTCCTGCCCCCCCTCCCCCCGGTCCTCCTCGGGCAGAGCCTGGCCCAGCGCTCGCTGGAAGGAAAACCCTGGCCGCTCTCTGCGAGGGCACGAGGGCCGCGGGGGAAGGTGCCTCCGGTCCCAGGCGCTGAGCAGGAGCAGAGGGCATTAATGCCAGGAGACAAAGGCCGAGGTCTTGGGGGAGGCTCCCGAAGGTCCCCCCCTCATGGCTCTTTGCAGGCGAATGAGCTCCTCTTCCAACCTCCCGAGGGGCTAAGAGCCCCTTCCCCAAAAGGAGCCCAGGGGCTCTCTCTGCCCAGCCCCCACCACCACTCCAGCAGCCCCTTCCTTGCCCGAATCTCAGGCCCATCTGGGGTTCTCAAGCCGTGGCAGCCCCAAAGGCCCCCTTGCACCAGTTCCATGGAGCCCAAGAGCAGCCCACCCCCCCGATAAGGGAGACCCTCCTCTAGGTCAGGCCGGGGGTCTCCTTTGTTTCAGCCCTTCGGCAAGAGCTGGAGGCAGGGGCATCCCTGGCAGAGCCTCCGCTCCCCCCACCCGCCAGAGATCCCCCCCAGGCAGGACTGACCCTCTTGGTTCCTTACCAAAGAGCCACTGAACGCAAGGGGTTTCAGGCGGCCCCAGGAGGCAAGGCCAGGCACGCTCGGCTTTGCACCGGCCCCTATGCCCTCGTTCCTGGCGCTCTCTGGAGGAGGCAGCTGGTGACCAGCAGGGCCCAGGAAGGGAGCCGTCGGTTCAGAGAGGGAAGTGGGGGCAGAGAGGGGCGCTGGGTCTTTCAAGCAGGCTGCCCCAGACACCCTCAGCGCCAGCCGTTTCCCAGGCTGCTTCTCCCAAGGCAGAACAACGCGGGCGGGGAGGGGAAGGCAAGCTGGCACAGGACTGGCGGCATCTCTGGGTAGCCGAACAAAGAGCTCTTGCAGACAGCCCACAATTCCTGGCACCCGGCACATGGGAGAACCGGGTGAGCTGTGGGCGGCTGAGCCCTGCCAGAGCCAGGAGAGCCTCACTCTTCCCCAGAGGGGGAACTGGGGCTCCCCTGTTGACCTTCCCCACCTGGTGCCCACCAAGGGGGGCTGCAACTCAGCGAAAGTGCTCAAGGCAAAGACGTCACCCTCCTGCCTGGCCAAGGGGCAGCCCCAGCCGCTTCCCCCCTCCCCCCGCCCGGTAAGTGGTGCCAAAGGAGCAACTGGGATTACAATCCTTTCACTGCCTTCCAAATCCTCTCTAGAGGATCAGAGGTTCTGATTTATTTCACCCAAAACACGAAGCCCTCAATATTTCCAGGGGGAGAAGATTCCCCTCTGCCTGCAGTTGCCTGGCTCCCGGGCGGCACTCTTCAAAGGCCCTTCTGCACCCCTTGGTCCCCACGGACACCCCCGAAGGACCCTTGGCCCACTGCCAAGCTAAGGGCATACCGCTCCCTCAGCCTTACCTGCAAGCAGCCAGCCAGCCACCTTCTGGGCCAGGCGTCCCAGCAGCCGAGATGGACCCTGGGCTGGGGCTGCGTCCCCCTTATTAGCAACCGTACCTACAGGACGCGCTCCGATAGAGAGGGCAAGCAGTGCCACCCCCGCAAAGGACTGGCAGCAGCGGACTGCCCAGACCTGTTCCACCGCACCTTGCCTGGCATGCTGTGCTGACCTTTGGCCTGAGATTCTGCCTAGAGCTGGTTTTCCTCAAGGCCTTCGGAAACTGGCACCGGCCCCGTTATATGGCAGTGGAAGCCAACCTCCCCCCGCCCCCCCAGCACACACACCCCGTGCCTTCCAAGATGGACTATGGAACCCGCTTTATGGGTCTCGCCTTCTGCTCCACTCCTCTCCCGACTGATTCCAGTCCCCGAAGCCGAGAAACCAGATCTCTCCCAGCCGTCTTCTGCACCAAAAGGAACCCATTTCCTTAAAAGCAGCCCTGGTTTCCCACCCCTCCCCTCCGCAGAACTGTTTTGCCACACCTCTGGCCTTCAATTAACTTAGGTGGAACTTAAGAGACACACACACACTCACCCCTGCTCTTCTGGGGTTGGCATCTCCATGAAAAGGCCGGTTCAGAAGGGAGCAGGAGGGGATGGCTCTGAAGCCCCGACGCTCAGGAGGGAAGAGCAGCCCCACTTCACCCAGCTGCGAACTCCAAGCCTCGCCCTGAGCTTCCCTTTGCAAGTATTCTTTTAATATTCCATGAGCATCAGGAAGGGCAATTTCCCCTTTAATGTTTGTCTCCACTGATTCGCGTTAAGTAAAGTAGGCACAAACTGGTTAGCCACACAGCTTAGGAACTCTCTCCTTCCAGCTCAGCAGAAGCTGCTGCTTTCTTCCCCCCACACCCCACCCCAAAGATTCTTCAAGACGGAACAGGGCTGCCCTTCTAGCAAACCTTAACCTCCAGCATCACCATTTCACTTTAGTTTTGCCAAACAGGGTGCTGCCCACGGCTGCCCTCGTGCTCCAGGATCCACAAGGCCCTTTTCTGGGCCCAAATCAACACCCTGTTTGTCTCAGAAGGGCCTGAACCACCGTCTCTGAGAAGGTGCACAGAGCTCGGTCTCTCTGCCTGGATGACGC
Source organism: Thamnophis elegans (assembly GCF_009769535.1). NCBI lineage: Eukaryota > Metazoa > Chordata > Lepidosauria > Squamata > Natricidae > Thamnophis > Thamnophis elegans. The sequence goes on from NC_045553.1 coordinate 397,935, forward strand.
TAACACTCACTCACTGGTCGGACTGGTCTGACTGGCCTCCACATTCCTTCAGAGCTCCATCCACATGGCTTAATGGGTGAACAAACTCCTGCTCCGATGAGTAAGTTACAACTTATGCAGCAGCGTCGAGGAGGCTCGTGGTGCTAGGCAGGAAGACCGAGGGTGAAATTTAAAGCAATTAGGTGATGGGCCTGGCCGGCTGTAAGGCTTGCACGGATGGGCAGCACAAGCCATCCGAAGAAGGCCTGGGGAGCTTTGCTCTTCCTGCATCCCAGGATGTGGGCTCATGCGTCAGAAGTCTTCCACCAGAGCAAGCCAACCAGCCTTGGGAAAACTAAAAACGATTGCTTTAATCGATATATCCCGGGATAACCATAGGCACAGGTATTTAAGTTGTTCGCGCATTCTTTCTGGAGAAGCATTAATCATTTGCCAGAAAAACCCGAGAGAAACAAGCATACAGATTTTTTTCCGATTAGCTGCTCTATTTCCTGTCATAGTTGAGAAGAATGCCAGGAGTTCCCTTCCTGAAACACACCACAAGAATAACAGAGGAGGGGAGGGGAGAGAAAGCCTTTCCAGCAAACCCAAGACAACTTAAATTATATTTTTTTCCCACGTTAGTCTCACCACATATGGGTTTTGGAGCCTGTTTTCAATAACCGGCTGCTCAGGGTGATTTCAGCAACGTTGCCCTTTCTCCGTCTCATAAATACAAGTCTCCCACAACTTGGGGCCTGTTCCTTTCCCCCCCTGGGATGCCAAAGGGGAGCCCGGAAGCAGGACGGCTCCATTGGAGTCCCAATCCTATAGAATGAGTCTCCCCCTCCTCCCCCTCCCCCACAACCCCAAAGAACCTGACAACTTTAGGAAGGTGGCCAAGCTTGGTTCCTCTGGCCAGCTTCCAAGGGAAGGCATTTTCATCATCGCCTTTGTAAACACGCATTGTTTAAAGCTACTTAAGAAATTCTGTTCACAACTATTATTATGTGGGCACGCCTCTTGAGTTTGCACACACATCCCATGAGAAGAACTCCTGGGCACACATTTCCAACCGCAGCATAATTCCTTGGAGCAGAAAGACTGCTCTGGATCGGGTTGTTTATTTATTTTTCTTGCCATGAGACCTTCTTATAATTGCCACTGAGAGAGAGAGAAAAAAAGATTTACGACCCACCCAGCAGTCATATGCTGCAATCCCGGAATGGCATTTCCACTTCAATTATCCTGTTCCGCAGGCAATTCCGAGCAGACCTGAGACCTTTGAAAGGCCATGGGGAGAAGCCACCCGGAACCTCCACAGCCAACGTTCATCCTCCAAGACACACAGTGGAAAATTAGGTCTGAAAGAATTAGACACGGGCAGCCCGGTTACCTTGAGTCCTGCCATCTGCCAAGGACTTTAGCTAATCCTACTTTGAATGCTGAAAATACAAATATTGCGAGGCCGCCCGGCCCTTCAGAATAAATTACTCCGGCTGCATTTATGGCACCGTTTATGGACGGGTCTTCCCCCAGTTGCCCTTGTGGTTGGTGGGGGAAACCGAAGGCGGCCACGGGGGAGCCCAAAGGAAACGTTTCACTTGCCAATCAAAGACCATCCACTTCAGCGCCTTCAGCCCCAGCAAAACTTCCTCTTGCTGCACCAGGGTGCCCCCCCCCCCCCGGCCGGCCAGAAGGATCCCCGGGGCAGAGCAGCCCCTCCAGGCCCAAGATCCAGCAGATCCTGCCTGCTCTCCAGAAGCCCAGGGGGATCCCATCTGGCAAAGGGGGGAGGAGATCCCGGAAGGACGAAGGGGAACCACCTGCCTGCCCAGGACAAAGCGCTACTTGCGGCAACTCCGCTTTCTTTGGTCCCACCTGGGGGGGGGGGTGTCTCTCGCAACTCCTGGGCGGGGGGGCTGAGGCTCCCTGGGCCTTTCGAAGACCCCGCGGGGAAGTGGGGCGTCATTGCCTCCCAGGAGGGGACAGGACCCCCCGAGAGAGGCGCCCCCCACCTGCCTGGGAAAGGAAGCGGGGGGGGGGAGTCCGGGGGGGGGACCCCCTCCTCACAGACGCCCCCCCTGGAGGGATGGGGGGGAGGCGCTCCCCCCAGCAGCGGCAGGGAAGGGGGCCGAGCAACGCAGGGCCCCGACTGCGGGGACAACAACGCCCATGCTCCCCAGCCAACACCTGCCGGCCCCCGGGGGGGGGGGAGGCGGAGACCCCGCAGGGCCTCTGTTCGTCCCGAGAGGCGGGGCTGGAGGGGGGTCACAGGTGGGGAGGGGTCTTGCAGACGCACGTCGCTCCACTCGCCCCCCCCCCACGGCGCCCCTCTCCCTCCCCCCCCCAAAAAAATCCCCCTCCCCGCAACAGCACGCCGGGGGGGGGGGGTCGCAGTCCTCACCTGGGTCGGCCAGCAGCTTCCCCGCGCGCCCTCCTCTCCGCGGTGCAGCCGACATCGCCGCCAGGGGGGCGTGGCCTCCTCCGCTCGGGAGGGCGGGGCCCGCGCAACCTAACTTGCTGGTCGGCCCGAGGGAAGCGCCTCCGTCGCCATGGCAACCCCACGTCCCGGGAGGGCGGGGCCACGTCCGGTGGGGTGGGGCTTCGAAATAGCGGGCGGTGGTCCCGTCGAGACCCTCTCGCGGCGGCCCCCCCCCGGCCCGCCCCTCCGCTTTGACTGGCCTCCCGCAGCCCCGCCTCGGCCGCCCCTGGAGAGGCGGGCCTGGGTCCACCTGGAGCTCCCCCCCCCCCCCCCGTTCCCCAGACCTCCACGGCGCCTCAGCGCTGCCCCCCCCCCCGAGATGCGAACTACAAGTCCCAGAATCCCCGGGGCGGCGTGGCTGGTGGAAGCCCGGGGACCCCTCCCCTGCAAAGAGCTGCTTTTCATGCTTTCGCAGGCCGGCTTCCCACGCCCAGCCCCGCTCTGAGCGGCGGAGAGGAAGGCGGGCCCCAGCTGGGCATCTTCTCCCGGGGTCCCAACCTCCCTCCCTCCCTCCCTGGGGCAGAGCAGGGCGCTTCAAAGACTGGCGGGACTCAGCTGCTTTGGCTTTTTTGCTCTTTTACTGTGGATTTGAAGACACACAGAACCAAAGACAATATATAACTTTCCCCTGGTTTTTCTCCCTGGCCCCCACAGCAGAACACACAAATCACACAAATCAGAATTAACAAAATTCCAAAGCTCGGTTGAGTCAATGACCACGAAGGAACAAGGGCAAAATTCAAACAACCAGCTTCTTTTTTAAACCAGACAAAACATGAAGCATAGAAACTAGGATGCCAGGAGGCACTTCCAGAATGGATGAAATAACGCCCCCCCCCCCAACACACACACACAAATACAAGCAGCAGCTAATTTGTGTTGGACAGCAGTTGCTACACATTCACATCTCGCTTCCTGAAAGCCACCTGGTATTACTGGAGGCCCTGGGGAGGGAGGGAGGTGGGGGGAGAAGGGGCTGGAGAAGCCAAGAGCCTCCACTCACCAGGATCTCAGCTTCCTGAGTGGGGAGGGAGGTCCGGTTACACTTTAGCTCCCTGGCCCACAATTAGAGTACAGAAGCCCTGATTTAATCTTTTGGGACCCCCCCCCCCGCCTTTAAAGCAGTGGGTGCCAGTAAGCAAGGCAAGACCCAGAAGCAAAATGGGAAATTCACCCCCTCGACGCCCCAAGGAGGCAGGGAAATTAGGCGATGCAGCCTTTTCTGCCCACCCAGCATGGGGAATTTGTGTGCTGCTGTAGTTCTCTGTGGGGTAAAAAAACCCTAGGCCTTCCCTGCTTTGAAACTTGGATCTCGACTCCTCCGATTAAACCCCTAGAATGGGAAGTGCACTGAATGCTCACTTGTGCACACACAGACCCACAGTCACAAGAAAACAGAGTTCTTGCATTCTTCAGGTGTTCCAACTGGCTAGCCCCCCATTGCTCCAAAATGCATCCAGCACAAGAATGCAAGAGCAAGCAAGGATGAAACTGAGCTCAGTTGCTCAAGGCTCAACTGGCCTGGCTGTTCCAAAGGTGTGGCTGTGTGTGCCAACAATTGTCTTGCCTTCCTGCTTCATCCCCCACCCCTCGGAGTTTCCAGTCCTCCCCCACAAGCCTCCCAGGCTGTAAATTGGATTAGTTTTATTTTAAGGCAAACTCAGCAAAAAGGGGTGAGCAATAACCTCCACTAGACCAATTAGATCCCACAGATTAGGCCTCCTCCGAATTCCATCCGCCGGCCAGTGTCGACTGGCGACTACCCAGAGGAGAGCCTTCTCTGTGGCTGCTCCGACCCTCTGGAACGAGCTCCCCGTGGAGATTCGAACCCTCACCACCCTCCAGGCCTTCCGCAAAGCCCTTAAAACCTGGCTGTTCCGACAGGCCTGGGGCTAAAGAGCTGTTGCCCCCCCCCCCCGTCTCGAATGGTATGACTGTTGTGTGTTTTTAAATTATGTATTGTTATGTTTCGTCTTTAATTTTTTGTCTGTACTCCCCTTCCCTGATTTGAATTGTGAGCCGCCCTGAGTCCCCTTCGGGGGAAAAGGGCAGCATATAAATATAATAAAATCAAATCAATCAATCAAATCACCAGGCTGAGCCAGCACAACCCCTATCTGAAAGGGAGCCTTGCCTCCCCCTGCCCTACAAGTCAAACACGCAGCCCCCCTTCAGCCCAGAGGAATTATCTGGACACCTGAGGCCAGCACCCACCCCTCTCCCTGGGGGTGGAACTAGCATCGAATGGGAGCGGCTGCCTCTTTCTGCTGAATCAGGCAGGAGGTCACTTATCTGGGGGTGAAAAGGAGGCTTCGAACATGGACTCTGCCCCCTGATAACACATAACTTACGCATTGTTCCCAGATATTTTATGGGAAGCAGTATATCACTTCGGTTATAAACAAACAGCCATGTTATAAGCTGAGAAAGCTTTCCTCAAATCACTTCCTGAAGCAGAAGAGAAAAATACCTGTTTCACTGGCCCCTTCAACAAACACCGGAGGGAGGGAAGTCCTCAAGATCACACAAAGCTCTTGCACCGCATAATCCAGACATCTTTTTATGCATGGATGTGTGTGTGTGCATGTGCACGCACACCTGATCACAGACATATATGCATGAGCTACCACAGTGATCTGTATAATATGTTGCTATAGACAAGATAATTTCCTGCTAAAATGTTTACAAGATACATTTGGAGACAGCGACAGAAAACACACCTCTGCTTGCATAGGGATTCATGCACACAGACCTCAGGACACACAGAATCCATAAACAGGTATAAACAATGTCTCCCTTGCATTTGTAACTGTTTCCCCCACATGCGCACACACGCAGCTCCTGCTCTCCAAGAGACACCATCCGCTCTCTGCCTTCCTCCGCAGCCAGGACCAGGCACACATTCCTCAGATGGCCTTTGTGGCCCCTACCAGAGTCGCCCGAAGGGCATGAGCTGCGTTGCCCAAGACACCCTCTCTGGGAGGTTCTCTCTGACCTGAACACACCAGGCACGCCCAAGGGAAGCCGGGGGGGGGGGGGGGGAGAGATAATCTCCTGCCAGGGACTCTGCCAATGGCTACTTACAGCTTAGCTGCTGCCCTACAGATTTTTTTTGGGGGGGGGGGTAGTTGTCACCAAGAGTCACTGCTGGTCTCTACCACGGCATCAGTGTGCCCAGAATGAAATGCCCCCATCCCCATGGAGCCGACGGTGCCCACCCAAGCATTATATGGAAGGGATCTGGCATAATTTTCTTGTTCAAAAGGCAACAAGATTTCTCTTTCAGGAACAGATCACTCACTCAGGATTGTGCTTTTAAGAAAGATCACTAGAGCGATATCAAAAATTCGATATCCCAGCACAATTAAAATGCACATTTGCACACATACACACTCGCACACGCATTGGATCTTTTGGGTGTCCAACTGATTACCCAACATTCCACTTTGCCCACCTCTAGCCCAGAGAAAACTCTTTAAAAAATGAGTTGGGTTTCAAAAACCCAGGAACCTTGGTCTCTAAATGCCCCCTTTTCTGTAAAAGATTGCCAAGAATGGACCAGGCTTCCTGGGCAGTAGCTTCCTTGCGTTTTCACCAAGAACTCTGCCCAGGCTGCCCCTCCACACAGAGACGGCCTTGCTATTCTCAGGACCACAAGAAGCAAGTACTGAGAAAGCTTGTGGCAGTGCAAAGGGAGTTCAATTTGCCTCCTGCTCCTCCCAGCAGTATCACCTTCCTCCTTACCTAAAGGGGTTACCTAGGATAACGTTTCTGCCAAGGGTCCTTCCTCCCTGGGCAATGCAGTTTGGAAGTCAGCCACTTCCATTTCCTGAACTAAATTTCCCTGGGATTTGCAGGAGGAGGAGGAGGCCATTCCAATGTTTGAAGTGACCGTAGAAATAGCAGCTATAGAAAGGAGCCATAATTGCAGACCTCTCTGAAGTCCAGCAAAGGCAGAATGTTCTGCTTATGTTAAATATACATACATACGTTAAATATACACACACATATATATATCTATATGTACCAGAAATGCACAAACACATACACAGACAAGCCAACAGAGACGGACAGAAGCTTTTAGGAGTTGCTCTTTTTGTTACTTTTCCCTCTCCAAAACGGAATGGGGAGATTAGAAGCCCACAGAGGAACTGCAGCACTGTTTAGGGGTCCAAAGGAAGAAAGCGGGGAACAGCTATGGCTAAAGGGCTTCCGGCTTGCAGGAAAGCATTTTCACAGCAAAAACAAGGGGACTGGCTTAGCCCAAAGGGAGGCTTTTTCCTGGCAGGTTTTGACAGGTAACAAAACCCCATTTTGCTCCTCTTGAAAAACACCTGAGTTTAAAGGAATCAAACCACCAAGCCTCCCTCCCTCCCTCCCCGAGAAGCCGAGGTCCCTGCTGAGGGGCGATTCTGGAGGAAGACAAGGCAGGGCTGCCCTCTTCGCCTGCTTCAGAAGGCGGCTGACGGGGCCCCCCAGAGACGGAGTGGAGGACGCTGATGGACACGATCCCACGGCAGCCAAAGACTGAAAGGATGGAGAAGGGCTTCCCTCCAGGAAAAGGGGGAAGGCGCCAGGGCAGGCGGCCCCCCTCAGAGCAGGGGAGGACGAGAGGTCACAAGCAGAAGCAGCACAGGGAGCCCAGTCCATCCTCATGAAAGCAGACGCCCATCAGTCCATATGGCAGCAGGGATTTGGCACCAAGGCCTGCGGACGGAGGAGGCTGCCCAGAAGAGCTCCAGGGCAGAGATGGCCCCAAAGGGCAGCCCAATCCAGAGGGCGGAGGAGGTCAAGCGTCAGCCCGGGTCCTCCAGTGCGGTGGGACAAGATCTGGGGAGGAAGCCGCACGCCCCCAACCCACACGCACGGCAGGAAGATCTGAAGAGAGGGGGGAACTAAGGACTGGCCTGTTCCTGCCACCTTTGCCAAGGCCCCCATCTCCCACTCTGGCCCAGGTCAAATGCCCGCCTGGCCAAGACGGGGGAGGGAGGGGGGGGTCGGAGTTCTTTGGTTAAGTGTCAGAAGGAGCGGCTGCTGGGCAGATGGGCGAGGCCAGGTTCTCCTCTGCTGCCTCTCCAGGGGGTCGGAGCCCAGGACGGACCCTCCCGGGACCCTCAGCGTCATCCATCCTCCAAGGGCAGGAAGGCCAGGGTGGCAGGGAGCTTCCCAATCACTTGTTCTCAATCAGCGTCTGGACTTTGGAGACGAGTTCCCGGGCCAGTTGGAGGACCTGCTTCGTGTTGTGCCGCTCGGCCATTTCTGGGAGGGAGAAGCGGGAGGGAAAGAGCGGAGGGAACCTTAGACCAGGGACCTCCAAAGGAAAGCAGAGCCGGCTGGGGAATTCTGGGAGTTGACGTCCACGAGGCTTAACATTGCCTTAAGCTGCAGCCCCTGGGGCAGCGGGGGAAAACTTTCTGTCGGATCCCACCCCAGCAAAACCAAACAGGAAGGTCTCCCTGCTGAAGGGTGGAGGGTCTCTTGAGAAACGAGGACCCTCAGCAAAGCCCCCAGGCCAGGAAGCCCCTCCCCCCGTTAGGCCAGGCGGCTTCCTCCGTGGGGCTCGTACCATTGAAGAACTTGATGATGTCCGTGAAGTCCATGTTGTTCTCCAGAATGATGTCCCGATACACCTCCACCAGGGCCAGGGCGATGAAGAGGCCGTAGCAAGGCGAGGACACCTGAGATGCCGCCCAGATGGTCTCCCAGACGGTGAAGACATCCTCGTAGACCAGCTCTGGGGGGAGGGGGAGGGAGGAGCGGAAGCCGTGGGAGCTGCCAGACCCCACACAGGTCCCCAGAAGCCCATCCTCCTTACCCCCCCCCAGGGATTCAGCACACCCCCAGGCCCAGATCACACCCAACCCCACAGTCAGGAGGACCACTGAGCCCATGAAGCTGTGCCTGCAAAGGGCCCCCCTCCTGGCCCCCAACGGCTCTCCGTGCCACTCCTGGCCCGCTCACCTCGCTTGAAATCCAAGAGGAACCAGCGATAGCAGAAGTAGAAATGGGTGTAATCCCCGTTTTGGTGCATCAGTTCGAAGAGCTCCGAGTCCAGGATCTGCCAGAAAAGCCCATTTGGGTCTGGGGGAGAGGACAGCCAGGCCACGGCACCCTCTGCCCCAACGCTGCTTCCAGGAGGGTCCAGTTCAGCCGCCTCCCCACAGACTCCCCCACTGGGAGCCCCTTCCCTCCTCTCCCCCGTCCCACCAGAAAGCCTTTCCTGTTGAATGTCTGCCTGTTTGAGAGGAACAGCCCCCCCCCCGCCTCCGAAAGCCAGGCCACGAGGGACCCGGCATGTGGATCGGCCGGCTGCCCCTCCGTACCTGGATGAGGGACCGCATGTTGGCAAAGTGGGTGTCCATGGCTCCTCCATGGGGGAAGTTCTGGTTCATTCTCTTCATCAGCTCTGTGAAGCAGCTGAAGGCCAGGGCTTCTGCCGGAGGGGTTGAAAGGAACCGTGTCCAGGACTGCCCTCCCACTGCCCAGAGCCCCCAGCCCCATCTCCAGCCACCCAGGTGCCATAGCGGTGGCCCTCTGCCAGCCCCAGGCACCAGGCCCTCCCCTCCCCACTCCAAGGGCCCAAAAGTCCTCCCTTTCCAGTCATTTCTCCTCCTGCAGTTGGAGGAAGGCTGTGGACCGGAGCCTCTCAACCCCCCCCACCCCCATGGATCTCAGGTGGAGCTCTGCCACCCCCAGGCCAGCCTCCGAGGGACACAGAGCCACTCACCCTCATCCAGGATGACCAGCAGCGGAGCCAGCAAGTCGCACATTCCCTGGACGTAGCCCACGTCAATATGGTGCCAGATGTAGCTGCAGGGAGGAGGGAGGCGCCGTGAGGAGGTCACGGAGGGGGGAGGGGAAGGGAGGGGGAGGCTCCGAGAGTATCCCCCCCACCCCCAGGGAGGAGCCGGGACCCTCACCTGCACATGACGTTCCGCAGCTTCTCCAGGTTGACCGGGGAGAAGTACCAGTAGTTCCGGTCACACCTCTGGACGTCCTTCTCAATGCGGTGCAGGTTGACCGTGTAGAGGTCCAGCAGCTCCGGCTATGGGGCAGAGATTGAGGGATTGAGGCCAATTGAAAGGAGCGCAAAGGTCGGGGGGACCGTTGGTGACCCCCCCCCCCAAAAGCGGCCGACGAGAGGCGGCCTCCGATCTCTATTTGCTCCGCAGGATTCCAGTTCTCACAAGCCCCATGTGGATCCTCGACTTACGGGGCCAAAATTTCAGGAGGGCAGAGAACGCCCCATTCTTCTGTATAGGGAAAGAAGGGGGAGCTCACCGAGTAGGCCACCCCCGAGGAAGAGACGGGGGAGACTTCGCTCAGGGTGAGGTCGGTGACGGCCAGCGAGTGCGAATCCAGGGTCGGGAAGAGGCTCTCCATCTCGGGCTCTTCCGACAGGTCGTCTTCGCTCCCCATGGAACTCGGCTGCTCTGCACTGGGGAGGGCCCAGTGGTCAGCCACGGAGGGGGCCCCCTCCTCTTCCGCGGGCAGCTCCTGGCCCACCCCGGCCAAGGCATCCAGGGTGCTGGCGACAGAGTCCTCCCCCTGGGGCCCTTCCGCCTCTCCCTTGCCGTCCATGGCAGGCGGGGGCCCTTCCCCAGCGGCCTGGGCTGCCCCCGCCTTGCCCGCCTCCGGCCAGCTCTCTTCCGTGCTGAAGCTCTGCTCCGAATAGGCCGAGGTGACGGAGAAGTTCTGGGAGGAAGGGTGGCCGGAGTCGGGGGAGCAGGGCCCAGCCTCAGGGACCCCACCGTTGGGGAGAGCCGCTCGCCTGCCGGCCTCCAGCTTCAACTCGGCTTCCGTCTGCTCCAGCTCCTCCACCGATTCAAACACCTGGCAAAGAACAAACAGCGCCCACCAACCGCATTGCTGCGCACTCGGTTGTTCAGGGAGGCCCTGGTGGGGTCGGCAGCCTCCCCAAAGGCTCCCCCCCAACAAGGAGGGGACCCTTCCTCACCTGGGTGCTGCCGCTGGAGTCGCTCTGTAGCCGGCTGAGGTTCTGGGGGCCAAAACTGCTACTCTGGGAAGACTGCAGGGGGGAGGAGGAAGGGGGGAGCATCAGTCGTCCGGGCTCTTCCACGTGGACAGAGGGGGGGGGCTTAAACAGGACACAACTACCACCACCCGTTTCTGGCCCGGCCCATTTCCAAAGGCGGGCTGGGTAAAGAAGGGGACCAAAGCTGCCTGCTGCATTCGATGGCTTAAAGGAAAGCCTTTTGTTGGGGAGGCCCCGGGAGATGCTCACGCCGTTGCTGACGGTGGAGTCGCGGTGCCTCAGGGGCCCCACGTGGGAGTCCAGGCTGGCCCCCGAGGAGCACTTGGCCAGGGCCGCTGCGTGGGACTCCTTCTCCCGCTGCCGGACGATGGCCTCGCAGCCCAGCCACTCAGCCATGGTTTGCTCGTAGTGGGCGCGGGTCTGCAGGTCCACCTGCCGGCAAGAAAGACAGGGGGGGGTAGCACGGCAGGAGCCCCCAAAGACCCCCGGATGGAGAAGCAAAGGAACAAGGGCTCAGCGGAAGAAGAGACTGTTTGGAAGCCCTTCCACCCGATCCCAGCATCCAAGTTCCCTGGGGGGGGAGGCGCTGGGGGGGGGGGGCAGAATGCACACTTGTTTCATTGTTTTGAAATCGGGCTCACCTCTTTCCTCTCGGCTTCCAGCATCCCAAACTGGTAATGTCCCAGCAGGAAGGGCCAGACGGACTTCCGGATCTCATGCTGGATTCCTCCGAAGTAGACCAGCCGAAGCAGCTCCTTCTCCTCGTAGCTCTGCGGAGAGAAGGCGCTTGAAACGGCCTGGAGGGGGGGGGGGCGCAGGGCTGGAAGAGGAGGGGGTCCCAAGGGGGCATCTCTCTACCGTGCCGTCCTGGAGGAACCTCTCCCAGATCTCCACCGTCAGCCCCGAGCTGGCATCGCAGGGCACCTTGGGAGACACAATGGCATGGTTGACCAGTGCCGAGAGGTGCGTCCGGACGGTGGAAAGGTGTCGGCAGTAGGCCAGCCCTGGAACAGAAGGAGCAGAAGGAGCAAGAGAGGCTCCCCAAAGGGCAGACCCCTCCCCTCCAAGAGACCCCCAGTTCATCTCCACGAAGGACGGAAAGAGGACGCTGGACGCCCCCCATTAGAGCCAGAGCCCCATTTTCCCTGCTCAGGGACAGGGAGGGAAGGCCTGGCTGGGCCTTGGAGGGTCTCACGGTGGGAAATACTCACAGCCGTAAAACGCCCGAGAGACGATTTGGTACTTCATGTTGTCACACAGGAGCTTCAGGGGGGCTCTGCGGAGAGAGAGGGAGGGAGAGGAGGGGGCCAAGTGCCCTTCCCTGAATCTGCTTCTTAGAGGCCAAACCGAAGATCAAGTAGAATCTGGGCTGTCTCTTCTCCCTCCGTGTCCCCCCCCCTCTTTTTAAGAAGAGGCCCTCCAACGTATCCCCTAAAGGCAGATGTTCTCGTGGTGGGGGAGGGGCAGGCTCCTCCTCAGTCCGGATTGAAGCACAATCCTGCCAACCCTCTTCAGTTCTTGATCTTGCGCCCCCCCCCCCCAAGCAAAAGTTACCAGGATGCCCAATCCGGGGAGTAGCAGAGGGGCTTCGTCCTCCTTGCAGGGGATGGTGACAGCCCACCCTTCTTTTCAGCTCCCTTCGTGCCCAGGATCCCACCCGCCCCAAGGCCGCCTTGCCTCCTTCACCTTTCGTGGTTGCAGCCGTTCGGCAGGCCGTTCTCACTGGATGCCCCCTGGGTGCAGGAAGGGCAGGAGGCCTTGCGGGTACTCGGCTGCCACATGGAAGGGAGGGCGCCCCCCGGCGCGTCCATCAGGTCCTGGGGGGCTGCAAGAGCCGGAAATGGGCTGTGAATGTTGCGCAGGGAGGGAGGGAGGAGCGCCAGTGCAGGAGCAAGCGAGGAGAAAGCGCCCTTGGAAAGATTGGGGCGCCGGCCAGGCCGAGGCTTTGATCCTCATCCCATCGTCCCCGGGAGGCTTTGGGGGCAAAGCCAGGGAAGGAAGACCAAGAGGAAAGGAGGCACCATCAGGGAGAACACCAGAGGGCAGCAGAGGGCAAGGCTCTCCTTGAGGCTAAGCCTCCCGCAGGGACCTCAAGCAGGAGCTGGGACTGGACCCACCTTGGCCGCTTCAAGCACCCCCCCCTCCGCCCCCCGCCCTCCCCATGGCCCTCCCCTCCTCCAACTTGCTTCTCCTCTTGCAAACCAACCAGGAGCCAAAAGTTAATTTGGATTGGGAGGCTGCTACCATCCAAGATTAAATCACTCCACCATTTGGGTGCAAGGAAAGGCATGGGGAGGGGGAGGGGGAAAGGGGGGGGCAGTTTGCTCTGCTCTGCTTGTCCTCTCAAACCTTAAGCAGCTTCTGTTTGCTGACGGGGGTCTTAGTTCCCCCTTAGGCTGCATGGCTGAATTGCTCTCCTCTTTGTAACCCCCCACCCAGACCTATCAGGGAAAGCCCTTCGGTAACATAATTGATTTTTGCTGGATTTCTAGATTCCATGGAAATGTTCCTTGGAAAACTTAGCCAATCAGGTGTCCTGTCCTGTTCTGTTGCAGCTGAGCTAAAGGCAGGCTAACCTGAGCCGATCTCAGAGACTGGATAGAATTCGTTTTGTTCTAAGCAACAGGTGTCACCTCTGAGGCTCAATCAGGGCAATTCCCCCACCAGGGCCAGAGAATTCAGCCCAGCGTCATTTCACCAGGTGGAAGTCTCCCGAATCACCCAGCAAAACTGCCAAGAGCCATAATTCGGGAATGGCAGCACATCTCTCTTCTCAGACGGAATTGAGGGCCCCACAAAACAGAACCGCCTTATTTGAGGAACAAGGGAGGTGAAACTCGGGAAGAGAGGGGCAAGATCAGAGGAGGAAAGTTTGCAAAGTCAAGAGCTTGGCCTGTGATGGCATCTGAAGTGGGCAAGGGGGGCCCTCCGAAGTCCATCTTCCCCTGAGCCCATTTCTTCCCCTTCTTCCATCCATCTTCCTGTCCTCCTGCCTCAACTTGCAAATGGTGTAATACAGTGTTTTTCAACCTTGGCGACTTTAAGTCCTGTGGGGGATTCTGGGAGTTAAAGTCCACAGGACTTAAAGTCGCCAAGGTTGAGAAACACTGGTGTAATAAGAACTGCAGGGATGTTCGTTCCCTCTGCTGAGCTGATTAAATCAACACCCTTAGATGTGCCACAGAGTATAATCTTATTTTTTTCCCATGCATGAGAAATGTTCTTATTTGGGGCTGTTTTAATGGAGGCAAATCGAGCTGGGGAAGTCAGTTAGATCACGCCAATTGCAATATTGCCGGGGATAAAAGGCCCAGCTCTGCCCCTTCTCCCCTCTGAGGCTTCCTGTCTCTGAATCAGGAAGGGGGGGGCTTAGGAGGAAGCCCCCCACCACACACAAAGGGGACGGAGAGACAGTCCCTGCCTTGCCAAGCCACGAAGAATGCCAACACAGGGGGATAAGCTGCCCAGCCTCAAGTGCGCCCCCCAGTGGGTGAATGGAACATTACAAGAGCGCTGCCTGGACTCCGAGCTGGTGGGGGAAGGAAGGGGCCCCCCAGGAAGACTCAGGGGCCATTTGGGGATCACCACGACTTTGCCATGGATCCGGGCCATCCAAGTCGCCTCTTGCCCAGAAGCACCAGCGTTGGCAGAGGTGGGGGCAAGGCAAGAGCCGTTAACCACCGCTGAAGGAGCAGAAAAGGGAAAATATAAAAATGGACCCCCGACTGTTTATGGGAAACACCCACAAAGAGTTTGGACGTTTGTTCTAAGGGAACGTCCCTTCTTCTCTTCAGCAGGCGCCCGAAGCTGGTGGAAGAGGCAAACTCCTTCGAATTATAAGATTTCCCCCCAAAAGGGAGCACCAGGAAGGCCATCTCAGCTCACTCCTCTCATCCTCCCACCCCTCCCCTCTTGCAACCCCCCCTCCGAACTCTCAGCTTTTACAGGCTCCCTCTTTTGCAAGGGAGCCACAAATGAACGGGTGCATTGGATCATGAAGGGCCCCTGAGCTGCTCTGCCACCAGAGAGCCTTCTCCCCGTGGAGATTCGAACCCTCACCACCCTCCAGGCCTTCCGCAAAGCCCTTAAAACCTGGCTATTCAGAGAGGCCTGGGGCTAAAGAGCCTTGGCCCCCTCCCTCGAATGGTATGGTTGTTGTGTGCTTTTTAAATTGTGTATTATTTTTGTTCGTGTTTTTATTTTTTATTTGTACCCCTTCCCTTGACTTGGATTGTGAGCCGCCCTGAGTCCCCATCGGGGAAAAGGGCGGCATATAAATGAAATAAATTCAAAATAAATTCAATAAATTCAATTCTCGCCCCCCCCCAAAAAAAGGATGCCCCTTTTCTTCCCTGCACCAAGCATTCAAGGCAGCTGACAAAATAAAACCAATCCAGAAAAGTTTCGCGTTAAAATAGTAAAATGGGTTGCGTTTCTGAACCGCCTGGCTGGGAGGCGTCTCAACATGCAGGAAAGAAACATTTTTTGGGGGGGGTGGGGGGAACCATCTGCTGCTCCTCCCGAGCAGCCCTTACCGAAATCTTGGATGCCTGGATAGAGGATCCGGAAGACGTAATCCGTGGCCTCCTCTTCCTCCCTGTCCGAGGAAGACTCCGGGGGCCCCTGCAGGTTGCGCTTCTTCAGCCTCGGGAAGACTTTCCCCTTTGGGAAGCAGAGACAGAAACCTCTCAGCCCTCTCTGAACCTGGACCAGCCCGAGGAAAGCCAGAAAGAAGGCCGCAGCCAACGCCCGGGGGCCTCTGGGTAAAGCCTCCCGCATTCAGGCAGCCCCGAACAGGCTCCAGCTGCTGGACTGGCATCTCGGGCGAGAGGCAGGAGATCCCGTTCAGACAAGAGGCCCTCTGCATCCACCCACACCTGGCTGCAGGTGTGCAACTCCCCCCCCCCAGCCTCACCTTCCCCCTTTGCGACCAGAGAGGGGGATCCAGCTGGCCGTGGGGCAGCAGGCCGTTCTCCAGGCAGGAGAGGAACTGAAGCAGATGCCCTCCCTTCGGGAACCTCAGGGGAGGGCGCTGGATGCCATCCTGGCTGACCAGGACAACGGTGCCCCCGCTGTCTACTGAGCAGAGGAGACACAGGGAGAGGGCAGGATGAGGAGCGGACCCCACAGAAACTGGGCTACCCCAAGCGGGCGCGGCCTCCTCCCTCCCCCAAGCCAACGCAGGAGTGGGCTCAATGCTGACCCCTCTTCACCCGGGCGAGGGAGGGCAGTCTCAGAGCTGTGGAGGGCCAGTTCCAGGCCAGCCCAGCCGCCGCCTTACCATGCTGGTGGCAGTGAAGGTAGACAATCTCTTCCAGGCGGATGGTCATGGCGTAGTCCCAGTAAACGCTGCAGAGGGGAGAAGCACCGCCTGGCTAGGGCACCTCAACAGTGGCGCCCTCCCCGCAGACTGCGGAAGCACTCGAAGGGCCCGGCTGAGCCAGGTTCCCTCGGCCTGCGAATTCCTCCCGCATCAAACGCAGGGAAGGGGGCTGTGCGGGAGTCCCGCGAAAGAGCGCAGGAGGGGGGCCCACCTTTTCTCGTAGTCCAGGTCGCCCACGGAGCCGTTCATCAGCTGGTTTGGGGTCCACTTCAGCGCCATGACGTCGGCCGTCTGGTGGAGCGATAAATAGCCCGGAATGGCTTCCATGTCGTCTCGCTGTCGGGAGAGGGAAAACGGGAGACAGAACCGACTTATGACGGGGTTTTCCTGGGCAGTAAATTCTCAGCGTCCAGAAAACGTGCGGCTTCACGTTGAAGAACAATCGGAAGAAGGTTCCGGACAACCTGCCACGCCCTCAGGCGCCCCGACTGGCCTCTCGCGGGCTAACTCACCGGCTGCACCAAGACGTTGTTTTTGCCGTAGAGGAGGGTGGCCCTGGAGTTCTGGTGCAGCGACTCGACGTAATCCCTGGCGGACAAGGTGGGCCGGTCATCCATGCTGCCGCTGGAGTGCCTTTTCTGGATCTGGAGGCCGAAGCGGGGAAATTGCAAACTTCTTCTTCCAAATAATTGGACAGTTCAATGTGGGGGCCGAAGTCTAACCAGACTGACGTTCCCAAATGAATTGTTGCTGCGCTCCCTTTTCACACACCCCCTTTTTTTGCCCTTTAGAATCCCGGTGGGGCCTTGCCAGGCAGCCCCCCTCTCTGCCCCCAAAGCCACCTGGTTCAGGGACGCAGCCCTGCCCTGCTGCCCCTCAACTGCCAACCTCCCTGGCCGTCCCCCTCCGAGACCTACGCAGAGCGCAGGGCGCTTGGTGGGCGAATCTTGCCAGCAGTGGGAGCTGTGGATCCGGTGCCTTTGGACCAACTCGTCTGCTGAAGGATCGGTCCAGAAGTGATCAGCCGTCTTCATCTTAGTGTACTCCAGGGCACAAGGACCCACTGCGGGCGCAGGAAAAGGGAGGGCCGGGTAGAGAGAGAGCGATGTTGGGCCTTACGCTCCCCCAGACTTACGTTCCCCTCCTTCAGCCCACCAGCTTTCCACATGTCAAGATCCTCCGGGTGGGTGTGGATTGCAGCCCCCTGGGATGCCCAGCCAGCCTCCAGCCCCTTACCCAGCAAAGAGGCCAGGATTGGTCCATCCACTGGATCCATGAGTAAGGCCTCCTTCTCGTAGTATTTGCTGCAAGTGGGGGGAGACACAAAAGGCTGGGTAGACCTGGAAGAACGGGCCATTCTCCCCAATTTTAACTTTTTCTACGACTGCATTTCACAGAATATTGCAGAATATCGGGTGGCTGCTGCCGACCTTGGCTGGCCCCTGGTGAGTCCGAGGGGCCCAACAGCCGAGATGGCAGCAGTGCCCACGGTTGCCAGCCAAATGGCAGCGCCAGGGTGGAGGAGACCTTCACCTGCTGTTTTCCACCAGGTAGTGCACGATTTTGTCCAGGACTTTCTCAAAAAGCGCCGTCCGGATCCAGAGGTGCTTGACGGCTTGTGGGGAGAGGCTGGGGGGCTTTGGAGTTTTGCGAGCGCTTTCCTGCAAGCTGGAGCCTTGGTTCCTCCTGGAAGGGGGCAGAGAAGGCGGCGTCCCACATTCACCATCACTGGGGGGGGGGTGGTCACACTCCTCCCCAAATCAGAGGTTTTATCTTTGGGGGGGGGGGGAACCTATTTTTCACGTGCGTATTTTATGCACGTGATACACGCAGGTGCCCCACCAAATCCAAACCGAACCAAAAACCTCAGCCAGAGGGCAAGAGAGGGAATTTGAACCCAGATCCCAGGAGCTCCTGATGGGAATCCCCTCCCATACTTTGGCTGAGGAAACAGCGCCTCCCGCAGGGCCACCTGGAACTGACTCAACTTATAGAGGACTCCACTTTTCTAAATGACCGTCAAGCTAAAGGCAAGAAAACCACGAAGGGGTACAGGAGCTGAGAGGGGGGCTTGGTTAAATTCTAGCTGGGGAGCCCCCCATTTCCTCCCCCCCACCAAACCCAGCGCTCAGCACCAGCAGGCCAGGCAGCCTAAGCAGGACTGAGCTGATCCACCATGAATGCCTCTCTCAGCACCAGCCAGACCCACAAGGCACCCGAACCCCATTATTCCCCCAACATGTTTCCCCAGCGCAGCTGCCACGGCTCACGTGCTCTCGATGAGCTGCTCCAGGTCCTGCACTTTCCGGGAAACCTCCTCGGCCGGCGGGAAACTCTTGCCCACCTTCATAAACAGGGCGGCCATCTTGTTGCTCCGCAGGAAACCGGCTGCCCGGCGCTTGAGTCCGTGAAGGACGCAGGCTTCGACCGCGGCTGGAAGGACAAAGCCCCGAATCTGAGAGCCCTCCCAGGAAACGAGGACTCTTGTCCGAAGGCCCCCCTTGCAAAACTCAGCTGTGGAGCGGCCACGGCCACTCCATCCTCCCCGGAAGAGCCTTTCCCCCTGGAAGGCTGGAGACTTCGTGGGTCCAGCAAAGGCTTCTTCCAAGGAGACCCTCCCCCCTCCATGAAGGCTGTGTGTCAAGATTAAGAGCCCGGCTGTCCTTCTGACCACACCAGCATTTCTTAAGGCCTCTGGGAGACACACAGAGAGAGACTTTCCTGCCCAGCTTCTCCTCCTGGGCCTTGGGCTCTCTTTAGCTGGATGTTTCACTGTCCAGTGTCTTTAGTACTTGCGGCACTCCTGATTGTAACCATAACTTTTTACATTCAGCTTTTGTTTTTAAGCTCTGCTACCTGCCTAGGGTGCTCCCTGAAGGTTGAGGGCAAGTCAAATAAGTCAGTTCCTTTCCTTCTGCTCTCCTTTGTTCCCCTGGGACCAGGGACAGATGCAGCCAGAGACAGTGAGCCATTGATTTACAGGCCAACCTCAGGAGAGGCCAGCCATTCGCATGCAAGGACTTTGCTTGTCTGCAGGGCGGCCGAACAGGTGGAAGACACACACACACACACACAGGGAGGGAGGGAGGGGGGGAGAGAGAGAGAGACAGAGAGAGAGAGACAGAGAGAGAAGGCCTGCATCAATGCAGCTTACCACAGAAAGAAATGATATGGCTGCTGTCCTCATGCACAAACTTCCTTGTGACAGCTTCCTCCATTATTTGTTTTACCTGTAAGAAACAAAGTTCAGAAAAAATGGATAAGTGAAAAGAGGTTTCTCTGCCAAGCCAACATTCCTTGTGTAGGCGTAGTGGTCACCCATGACCCAGTTCATACCAGGGCATGCAGAGCCACGCTGAACCACACAGGAGAAAACAAACTCCTAAAACCCCATAACATCCTGATAGTGCATAACATAACATCCTGAGATGTGCCCTACCAATGACGTCCAGGATTTGACCATATATAGACAGAACTTCCCCGAGCAGTAGATTAGAAATTGTACTTTTACAGGCTGTTTTTGCTCACATGCTGATTGCTCCTCCTGCCTTTGTCCTATCTCAATAAAAGGGGCTCTCAGACCCCCAATCTGGGTTGTCGCTCCATCCCGAGAAAGGTCGTGTCCGTGTCTTTTCTCCACATTGGACTCATGGACGAACCACGGGAATGTTACAGTGCCTCTAAATATTCCTTCTAGTGGCCCTCAACCCTATTTTCCCAACCTGTCATTACAGCAAAATAACAGGGGGGAAAAAACCCAAGCACTTTAGCCAAGTTGAAGCAACGGCATTTTCTTGTGGTTCAGGAAACTCCTGGTTTGAATGAAGGACTTTAGGGACCAGCGAAATCTGTTGTTTGATCTCCGACCTTCTTTGTTGCTTGGTGGGAAAAAAGGCCAGCCAAGAGATTGAGCCCCACCTGAGCCAGGCTCACGTACTGCAGCAAACCAGTTGCCTGAATGAATCACAGCGACTAGGCATAAACCCCGAGTGCGCAAATGAGGCTGTGCTCTGAAGGAGGCCATGTGTGAACTCAACAAAACCATCTCTCTCTCTCCAGGCGTGTTTCATAACTGCATCCAATGCCGTCCTTCCGGAGAGAGGAAGGGGAGGGAAACGGGGCGAGGGCAGAACCCAGGGCCCACCGCTTGAGGGCAGCTGAGAAGCAAAGGGGAGGCGTCCATATTCCTCGAAAGGACCTTTGCTTTGAGATGGCCTGCAGGACGCAGCTGTGGGAGAGGGCGAAGGACGCAAAGCCATTAATCAGCAGGAAGGGAAAGGAAGGAGATGGCTAAGCTGCCTTTTGCAGCCTCGAGTCCCAATCACACACAGAGCCCAGTTCCTGTACTGGGGCATCAAGGCTGGTCACAGAGCCCAAGGTGGCTTTGCGGCAGGGGAGAAGGGGTTGCGGAAGAAAAGGGAGCGGCCAGCTCTCATCCAGTGAAGCCTCCGGGTGGACTGAAGAAGGATGATCCCAGACCAAGCCAGGAGTGCAGGTGGCAGTTTCACTACAACCTGCCTGGAATCAAAGCCATCCAGAAGGGCTCCGTAGCCGTCGCCTCCTCCCTGGCCATCCATTCGGCCATTTATTCCGGGCACAGCATCCTTTCCCATTGCTATGGCAACCTTGGTGAAAGGGAGGGTGGGAGGGGCGTTCTGCACCCCGTGGGCTGGAGAGCTTCCCCGGCAGCCCCTCCCTGAGGCCACGGCCCTCGTCTCCTGCACCAGGCCGAAGAGAGCAGGCAGGGCGGGAGAGGGCGGGTGAAAGGAAAGGAGGAACAGGCCCAGGACGTTCAGATCCGGCAACGGCTTCTCCAGCAGCAAATGCCCCCCAAAAGCCACAGGAGGGACCTCGGAGGGCTGAAAGCCCTATGAAGCGGCATATAAGTCTAACTGCTATTGCTATTGCTTCAGATCAGAGCGAGATGTGCAGCAGGATGGCCAGGCTCCTGCTTCCACCCTCAGGCTGAGACCCCCCCCCCCCAAATCCGATCCCCTTCCCAGTCGAGTGGCCAGTTTTCTCTCTTCCCTTCAAAGGCCAGTGGCTGCTGGGCAGAGGAGGCAGCATAAGGACTCAGAGAGCTGTGCTTTTTCCAGCTTTCTTAACAAGAAGGAATTGGCCTCCACCGAGACCCTCCCTGCAGAAAAGACCCCCCCCTGGGGCCCTTCAGAGCACGTTTGCACACAGGAGCGTCTTCTCACAGAGAAAACTATGACATTCCTTATGTCGTTAGGGCATTCATGGAATATATCGGGGCCTCTTGCAAGCCTGGTGCACATCAGCTACGCCGGCAGGTGACTCGCTTGTCCATCTCCCAGAATGGCACTTCCGTCCTGCCGAAAAGACCTTAAATCTTGCCAGGGAGGTTTTGCCACATTCCCCAGCGGGCTCAGCTCTGGAATCACTCATAAAAGTGACAGCTGAACAAGGCTGCTAGATATGGGTTTGGGCCTTCCTGCCCCATCAACACTCCCGCCTTCTGAAAAAGGAAACACGTCCCGGAGGGAGGGAGGGGTCTGGTTGGGGGAAGGACCCCAGAGCCGCTTTGTCACTGTCAGGGCCAAGCCTGGAGCCCAGGGGCACCATTGGCCAACAGACCCTCTCCTGTGGCCCCAGGGTGGGCGAGGGCAAATGTTTGAGCCCCTCTGTTTCCCCTTTGGGGGCTGGGGCAATTTTAAGAGTTTTACCTAAGCTGCTTTCATGGTCCATTTTGAAGGAAGCGGATGGACTTTCTATAACCCTGATTAAACCCGAGACCCTGATCCGCTGCAGTCAAGACACCCCATGTTGGGCCGGGAGAGGCCCTGTCGGATGAACCCAAAGCAGCTAAGAAGGCTCACGACACAGCAGAAAACCCCGGAGAAGCGTTTTCAAGTCAGCCAAGCAAGCTCTGTGGGTGTTCAGTCTAGCCGGCCCCAAAGGCTGATCCTTAATGGGATCATGGGATGGGCTTTTTCCCCAGCCATTTGCTGCCCCGATTAGCCCATGGCATGCTTATGCAATCCCCTTTCAAATCTGTCCATAAGCTCTCATCAGCCCTGCACCGCCAACATCCTGCAGGAGGAAGCCAAAAGGACCCTTTTAATTAAAAAAAGAAATTGGGGAAAGGAAGGAGGAGCACCTGCAATATTCCCAGCATTGAGTCACTGTTTGCTCTGCATCACCCAGCAGAGACCCCGCCTGAGGAACAAGCCTTCCTCCGAGGAGACCCCTAAGGACAGACAGACCGATTCCCAGCAGAGCTGAACTTACAAGACCCCGAATGGGTCGGGGGAGAAGTTCCCATCGTTTGCCTAAAATGCTGCTCAGGATCCCAGCACCAAAAGATCCGAAGCCTTTGCATCCTGTTAAGGGAGGGGGAGCAGCCAGTCCGGGGCCTCCAGCCTCCTCACACCCACCAAGGGCTGCGTTTTGGGGGGCACACGTGGGTGCAAGAGGGGCTGCCTGATGTCATTTAGCTTGACGCGATTCTCCTCTCAGAATCACAGAATTTTGCACACGCTTGCAGAGTGTGACGCACAACTCCAGATCCCCCTCCCTTCGGCTGTTGCACTTGCTGGCCCTGGGCTCTTCCGTCTGCCTGGTGCTGACTCGTTTAGAAGGGAGCCGTTCCCATGGAAACAAGCCGGCATTATCAATCC
This sequence comes from Thamnophis elegans, assembly GCF_009769535.1. NCBI lineage: Eukaryota > Metazoa > Chordata > Lepidosauria > Squamata > Natricidae > Thamnophis > Thamnophis elegans. The sequence continues at coordinate 420,359 of NC_045553.1, forward strand.
AGAATCTGCACCACCGGGAAAGCATGGGAAGAAGAACCAGGGGGACAGGGCTCCCCCAAAATGCTTGAAGGCACCACGCTGGGGGAGAAGAGACCTTCCTCCCTCAGCAGAAAGCCCAGGCTGCGGCCTTCAAAAGAAGAGAGAATTCCAGCCTCTCCGAAGGCCTCCACGGGGGGCCTCTTATGAGCTCTCCATCGTCTTCTGTGCTGGGTTAATCAAAGCCTCTTCTTCTCCTGGTGGGAGGCAGGCCCTCCCTTGCCTCTCCATCCAAGGGCCTCACTCAACACTCAAAGGCCCTCTCAGCATCGAGGCAGCCTCCAAAGAGCCCGTGGGGCTTCTGGTTCCAAAAGCAGGACAGGGGGAGAGGCTGTACATTAGTAGTGCAGATGGCGGCCCTGGGAGTGTTGGTGCCCTGCTGAAGGAGGGAGAGAGGCCGAATTCTAACAGGGCTTACCCCCTGCCGCTTTAGAAGAACGGGAAATGTAAACACTTGTAATCCGGCTAAAACTATTGAGAGTTAAATGACGTTTCCATCAATTTCTCAAACCAACTGGCAGCCCCAATCACGTCCAGTATTATGCCAGCTTTGCCAACAGTGCCCCTGAAGCTCACAGGCAGCCCACGGCAAGGAACGCTGGGCAGCCAATGAGCTGGAGGGGCTGCGCTGGCAATTAATCCCCCTCTGCCAGCCTTAAGCCCACAATTCAAATGGACGGTATCAATGGCTGCAGACCAACTGCCGGGCCATCAATAACACCCCAGAAAGGGGATGCCAAGAATAGGCCTTAGGAGCGGGCACAATGTGGCCGCTTCATCATTAATGAATAAACCTAAGGGAAGTTCCTGGCTGGCAGGCCAGTGAATTAAAAGACATTTAAAAGGAGGTGGCAGAATCAGCCCTGCCAGCGCTGCCAGGAAGACCCGCCAACACCCAGGAGCACCAACTGGGCAAATCTGGCTCAGCAAAGGGCTGAAGCAACCCCCCCCCCCCACACACACACAGAGGATTGAGTTGGCAGTCCAGGGAGTTTCTTCCTGGGGCAAAATGTTGGCCCAAACCCTTTAAAAAAACTTTAACCCGATGGGTATCGTTGAGGGAACAATTCCGGGCATGGGCGCTCTTGCCCCTTGGCCCCTTCAAATTCTGCCCCCCTCCAGGGACGCTGCCGGGGGTGGGGGGGAGCCGGGCGGCCCCTGCCTTGAAGGCCCCCGAGGGGCGAAGGAGCCCAGCTCAGCCGGGACCTTCTTAACCGAAGCCCCCTCCCCGGCCCGAGCCCCGCGCCAGTCCCCGTCCCTCCCGGCCTTCGCTGGGGAAGGAGGCAGCGCTCAGCAGAGCCGCCTTGGCCGCGGGGCTTCCCCGCCCTCCGCGACGCTGCGCCCAGGGAGGCGGTTGAGGCCGGGCCGGTGGCGGAAGGAGCGCGGTAGCCGCTCCGGGCCCTCGGCCACCAGGTGGCTCTGCTGGCGCCGCCGGCAGCCCGGCCCGGGAGGCGCTGCGCTTACGCAACGGAGCCCGCGGCCCCCCGGCTGCCTTCGGCCCGGCCTCCGGGAGCAGGTCCGGCCGGGGGGCGGGCGCGGGCGGAGGCCGCTCAGGGGGGCCGCTCACCGTCCGGACTCACCTCCTTCTTGACGGCGCGCAGGAGGCGCTGCCGGGTTTCGGCCTCGGCCGGCAGCAGCAGCAGCGAGGCGGGCGCCAGGGCGCGCAGGGCGGACGAGCCCCCCGACGCCGCGCCCGGAGCCCGCCGCCCGGAGCCCGTCGCCGGAGCAGCCGGAGCCGCCGCCATCCTGCCCGCTCGCCCGCCCCTCCGCCCGCCCGCTGCCCCGGCTGGCTGCTCGGCTGGCCGGCCGCGGGGACGCAGCTGGGAGGCCGGGCGAGGCGATGCGACGCTCCGCCGATACGCGCACCGGGCTCGGCAGGAGGAGGGGGGGGGGAGGGCGGCTGGAGCCCCGCCCTCTTCCTCGTCGCCCGCCCCGCCCCTCGCCCCGCCCCCTGCACCCCCCGCCCCCCGGACTCGGAGCGGCGCCTGGCAGCGTCTCCCGCTCGGTGCCCGTGGAGGAGGCGAGCGGGGGCTCCACCCCTCCCCTCTTCACAACGGCCCTGCGAGGCTGCTCAGAGGAAGTCTGTGCCAAGACGGAGCGTTCCTGGGCCACCCCGGCCCCTCACTGGGGGACGCTGAGCCCCGGTTCCCTGAATGGTGGTTTGTGGAACGAACTGAGCCCGTTTCTCCCAGGACCGGAAAAGCCGACCTCCCATTGCCCCCCAAGGCTGGAGGGGAAGGGGCTGCCAGGCAGCTCTGCTTTTGGTGCAACGCCTGGGCCAAGCAGCTCCCCCTCCTCTCTCCTCTGCCGGGCTCCAGACAGGTGGAAGGAAGGAAGGAAGGGCCCCAGAGTGAATGCCAACCTGACTCTCCAGGTATCTGCAGCACCTGAGGACACAGCTGAGCAACTTGCCGGGCATATCTGCCCCCCCCCCCAGAGTAGGGGGAAGGAGATGGGGGCTTTCTTGCCCTTCTCAGCCTGAGTTGTCCACCCTCCTCTCCCTTCTTCCAGGCAAATGTGCATCAAGTTGGCCACACCTGTCAAACCCATCGCTTTGCTTGAAGGAAGCCGTCCAGGGCTTCCTTGGATTGAAAGGGAGCTTAGCTGGCCCCGGCCTGGGCCCCGGCTGACTGGGGCAGAGCAGTCCGTGGGCCGCCGGGGGCTTCATGCTCAGTGGGATCACGCTCAGCCTAGCAGGGGGAAAGAGGGCCTCATTCCCCCTCCCACCTGCCCCTCTGACTGACACATTCAGAAATGGGAGCTGTCAAAGCTGAAGGGAGAGAGAACATCCAGCTGACAGGTGGCAGAGGAGAAGGGGAGCCAGCTGTCCAGGCGTGGCTGAATGGCCGGCTGCTGCCCAGGCGTGAAAAGGCACTGTGTGCACCGTAGCGGAGAGCCCTGGGCATCCAAGGAATCGACCCACCTCTCAGTGGGACCTGCCAGTCTAGGGCAGCCAGAGAGCGAGGCCTCCATGAGCATCTGGTGGAGCAGAGGGAGGGGAAGCTGGTGCCTTGGCCTCCCCTTGGCCATCAGTCTCCAGAGGCTTCAGGCTTCCCAGCAGGGCACAGGGAGGGTCCCCGGTTGGAAAGGCAGCTGCCCTTCTAGGTGTCCTTGCCAGGGACTGCTCATCTAACCCAGCCACTGAGGCCTGCCTGGCAAGGTTGTTGTGCAGGAGAAAAGCGCCTGAAGTCAGCACATGTGGAAGAGCAAATCACCCAGGCCTCCTTCCAGGGGTTGTGGGAGCTGCATCACCAAAGGCCTTTAAGGAGAGACCCAAACGGTGCAGGGCCTCCCACTTGAGTTGGACTAGAAGACCTCCAAGGTCTCCCCCAATTCTGTTACTCTGAGAAGAGGGGAAGCCAATTCCCCCGCTGGCAATCCCTTCTTCATCCCTGCTGGGCCAGGGCGGGACCCTCCTCTGGGATGCAGAAGACGCCCAGTTCTGTCCCTGGCAGGGGCTGGGGAGGGTCTCCTGGCTCCCCCATCAGAACTCCGTCTGAGACCAAGGAAGGTGGGGAAGCACAGCATCCCTTCTGCTCAAGCTGTGGGGCTGAAATGGAACTCCCAAGCTGGGCAGGGCCCACAGCTGCCCCAGCCCCCCCCCTCTCACCCAGAGGAAGGAAAAGTCACCCACTGATTCCCCCCCCCCCGACAGAGGCTGTGCAACTGTGGGTGTGGCCAGACCCAGGCCCCCCTCCACCCCCCTTGTGCCTCTCTTGCTCCTGAAGCCAGGCAAGGCCAGGCATGGGTGGGGAGGGGGGCTCCTCCTCTGTCTCCTCCCCCCCCGCCCTTCTCCCTTTGAAGTGAGCAAACCCTTCCTAACGCCTGCTGCACCCACCCTCCTCCTGGGTGCGCCTGCCCTCCGCCAACCTCTTCAGCCCAGACCCTGCTAGGGTGTTGGGGAAGATGTCCGCTTCTCCCACCACCTGCCTTGCCAGGCCGGCTGGCCCTGAGACCCCCCGGGCCAGCCCCCTGCTTGGCCAGCGGGACACCTGGAGCAAGAAGGTGGATTTCCTTCTGTCCGTGGTAGGATTTGCCGTCGACCTGGGCAACGTCTGGCGCTTCCCCTACATCTGCTACCAGAACGGAGGGGGTAAGGAGGCGGGTGGCGAGGGGGCAGGGGTTTGGGGCCGAGGTGAACTTCCCACCAAAGCAAGGAGGCCCTTATAATTCTGGGCGAGGGTCTCTCTGCTTCCGCTCCTTCCTAGAGACCACCACCTTTTCTGCCAGTGCAATTTGGAAGACTGGACTTTAGAATGGGGAAGAAAGACCCAGGAAAACGGGGGGTCCCGTTGAAATCCTAAACATCAGAGTGTCCAGGTAGCTTTATTGGAGGAGTTTGGGGCCATTGTAAGAAGGTTCTTCCATTTCCCTGGAGACTTTCTTGGGTCTAAAATCTCTGTGCAGATACGGATAACATTTCAATCCCAGGATAAGGGAACAAATTTAACTACCGCTAAGGCTTTCTGTCTTTTTGGGGATGGGGAACTGTCCATGGTATTTATTCTCAGCCTCGCCGAAATGCACGGCACACAGGCTCACAGAAATGTGGGTAGCCGATACTCTTTCGCCCCATTGGAAAAATATTGTAGAATCTGAAACATGGTACTGCTTTAATGCAGAACAGCCAAAACGTGGTAAAACTGCAAACCAGTTTTACCATTTACTCGTAGCATTATGGACCTAATTTATAACACGAAACTTTAGCAATCTACAAGTTATTGCTTACTTTTTTCCCTCTAGTTCTCTTACATTTGTGCCCTATTTTCCAGCAACTGTACATACACATATATATACACACATACATGCATACATACATACATACATACATACATACATACAAATGGTCACAGGAAAACTACTTAAAAGGGGAATATGAATAAATAAATAAAAGTTAATCAAGGGAGAAACAAACGAATAAGATTGAATCTGTCTCCAAATTGTTGTTTTTTTTTAATTGTGGAAAAGCTTAAGCAAAGGGACCAAATGCCTTTCTTAAACAAGGGAGGGAGGAAAAGTCTGCTTTGCAATTTCCAGGTCTCCTCTGGGATTTGCTCCGGGTGCCGTTTGGAGCCCATTTTATTCCAGGCAGAGAATCATCCTGTGGGGCAAGGCAGGTGTATTGCACAGCCTGGAGATCTGCATATTTCCAGATGTTTTCCCAGGACACTGGTGCCTCTTCACCTTTCTCTCGGCTGTGTGGCTTTTCAGTTTGTCTTATTAATTTAGCTTGCACCAGTTGCCTGTTTTACTTGCACCCGCTGGCTACGCTGTAACAATCTGTGCATTGATTGTCCATGTTTCTAGACCACATGAATGCAGAGAAATCAGAGGACAGTCTGCATCCCTTCAACTGTGGCCAAGTGGCTGCTGGGGGGGGGGGGGCTTTAAGGAAAGGGGGAGGGGTTGGGAGGAACTGGTGGGGAGCAAACCATGCCCCCCTCCCTTGCCACTCCTTTAAAACATCTAGGAGGAATTCGTTATGCCCATCACCGGGAGAAGCAAAGCAGCTTCATGGAGCCTCTGAATGGGACCATTAACTGAAGCTGCCTTTCCGAGAGAGATGTGAGGGGGGGGGCGGTTTGAGCCTGCTGGTCAGCTCTTTCCCCAGGCCAGAGGGGGGGGAGAGAGAGGAGGAGAGCAGCTGAGGCCCCTGAACCCTCATCCTCCGCCCCCCCCCCCTTGGCTGTCCCAGGAGCCTTCCTCATCCCCTACATGCTGATGGCCGTCTTCGGAGGCGTGCCCCTTTTCTACATGGAGCTGGCTCTGGGGCAATTCCATCGGGTCGGAGCCATACCCATCTGGAAGAACATCTGTCCCATCTTCAAAGGTAACTAGCCATCCAAACTGCAGAGGTTCTCCCAAAGGGGGAGGGGCGGCTGCACATCTGTCCAAAAGTTTAGGATCCCTCGAGGGAGGGGGGCCTGGAGGAGGAAGCCAGGGTTTCAAGGCCCCCCACTCCCCTCCCCACTCTTAGGCGAGAGGCAGCTGAAATGCTTTTCCAGGACAGGACAAGGGAAGAGGTGCTTGGGGGGGGGGGAGCCGAGGTCAGGCGGCCTTTGGGCTTCAGCTTCCACCAGGCCCCTGGGAATGAGGGTCTGGGGGCCGCCTCTACCTGCCTGCCTTCTCCTCCTGCAGGCATCGGCTTCGCCATCTGCGTTATCAACCTCTACGTGGCCTTCTACTACAACACCATCATTGCTTGGGCCCTCTTCTACTTCTGCTCCTCCTTCGCCCGCCCCCTGCCCTGGGCCAGCTGCAGCAACCCCTGGAACACCCCCAGCTGCCTCAGCTACTTTGAGGCTGGCAACGTCTCCTGGACCAACCTCTCCAAGTCCCCCGCCGAAGAGTTCTACATGTAAGGGGCTCAGAAGCCCTGGCAGGGGCCAGCCGTCTCCGGGAGCAGAGCCAGGGCTGGTTTATAAGGCGGCATGAGCCAAGACGGAGGGCACGCGCCCTCGGAGTCTCGGGCACCTGGACGGAATTATCCACGGGGGCAAATTCTGCTGGCGTTCCTCCTGGGAACCTTGGATGGCAACGGAGCTTCCTCCCCCCTCTGACCAAGAGCTTCTCTCTGCCACAGGAGGCACGTCCTGCAGGTGCAGAATTCGCATGGACTGTCTGACGTGGGCGAGATCCGTTGGCAGCTGCTGCTCTGCCTCTTCCTCATCTTCACTACTGTCTACTTCAGCCTCTGGAAAGGAGTCAAGACCTCAGGGAAGGTACAGGCTGCGTGGGGGCCTCCGCCCCTCTCCTGCAGCGAGGAGTCCCATTGCAGTGTCTGGGGGGCCCTGATGCCCCCTCCTCCTCCCCCAGGGGCCCCTCCTCGTGGCTGCAGAAGTGGGCAATGGGCACCAACCCTTGGGCAGTAGAGGAAGCAATGCCTCTCCTGGGACTGGGGGGGGGGAATAGCTTGGCCCAAGCCCCCCTCAGCCTGGTTCTCCCTCCAGGTGGTTTGGGTGACGGCCACCCTGCCCTACATCGTCCTGCTCATCCTGCTGATCCGTGGGGCAACCCTCCCGGGGGCCTGGAGGGGGATTGTCTTCTACCTGCAACCCGATTGGCAGAAGCTGAGGAGCATCGACGTACGTTTCTGCACTTCGCTTTTTGCAACTGACAGGTTCTTCCTGCCAGGCTGCAATTCAACAGAGAAGGTAGCAGGGAACCCGAGATCTGGAGGCAGAGCGGGGGCGGGGGGGGGGCTCCCAAAAGGTTTCCCATCCAGCCATTGTGCCGGACAGAAACACCAAGGACCCCACATTTCAGGGCAGAGTTGTGGCTTCTCCCAGCAGGAGACAGTGGGGGGGAAAACCACTGACCCAGAGGAGTTGGGAGGGGACCCCTGCGACTTCGGTTTCCCTGCAGTGGCCCTTCCCCCATTCCAACACAGTCCTGGCTTCTCTATGGGGCTCAGAAGGAAGCCAAGCCTCCATTCTGCCTTCAATACCGCTGGGATCCACTTGATCCCAGATCCCCTGCCCTTCAGGAGCTTTCAGTCTCAGGTGCCTCCCTCCCCACAGGGAGGAGGGGGCTTGCTGGGGGCCCTCTGTGTCAAGGGCCACTTGCTGGGGCTCTGCCCCGTGACTCCCCCTCTCCACTCTGCCCCCTCCTGCAGATCCATGACAAAAAGGCCCCCATCTGGTAACCCCCCCCTCCCCACAGAGAAGATCAGAAGGCCAGTTGGGGGGCAGGGAGGGAGGGAGGGGGAGTTGTTCTTTCCCTCGCTATTCTTTGGCTCCCTTAGAAATGCAAATCAGGGGTTGAATTACCCATGTCATTACGCTGTCTGCATTTGGGTGCCGTGCCCTGTTTCCCTGCAGAGTTGACAATGGACTTCCTGCCCATCATTATGCAAGGATGAATTTTCATGAAGGCGAAGGGGGGGGGGATTGGGCAGAACCTACAAGGGGCTTCCTTGCTGCCCTTCTCCTGTCCAAGGGCAGCCCCTAGACCGGAGGGAACACCGGCCTCCTTCCGCCAAGAGTGGCCCTGTGGCTCCCCAGTGGTCACCCCTGTCCCTCCCTCTGCTCAGGTGTGGGTGGACGCAGCCGCCCAGGTCTTCTTCTCCCTGGGGCCGGGATTCGGGGTCCTCCTTGCCTTGGCCAGTTACAACCCCTTCAACAACAACTGTTACCGGTGAGGCTCTGAGGCCCAGCAGCTCCCCTCCTCCTCCTCCTCTCCATCCCCCTGTTGGGTGGCTGCGCATCTGGATGGCTGACGCAAGTTGGGGGTCAGGATAACCAGGCTCTGCTCCTGTGCCTGGCGGGAGCCCCCATTGCTGGGTTGAAGGCAAAGGGCCGGGGAGCAACCGAGCGGATCCCGGCTATCAGCCAGCTGCCTTCTCTCGGAGGCCGCCACAACCCTCTTCTTCCTCTGGCACATCTGCCTGGGGGGCTCACGGCTCCCTCGCTCCTTTCCAGAGACGCCATCGTGACCAGCCTGGTCAACTGCTTCACCAGCTTCCTCTCCGGATTCGTCATTTTCTCCGTCCTGGGCTACATGGCCGAAATGCGGCACATGGACGTGGTGGATGTGGCAAGGGACCAAGGTGAGAGATCGCCTCTTGGGGGCCTCGGTCACGGCATCGCCAGCAGGTTTGATTCCCACACTGCCCCTGCCCAAGAGTTCTTTTGGGGGCGATGGGTGGCAGGGAAGGCCACGGAGAGCGAGCCTCCTTTTGGCCCATTGGCACGTCCCTTCTGGTGCCATCCAAGGGTCTCTTCCAGGCCCCAGCCTCCTCTTCATCACTTACCCGGAAGCCCTTGCCAACATGACCGGATCCTCCTTCTTCGCCATCCTCTTCTTCCTCATGATGGTCACGCTGGGACTGGACAGCACGGTAAGTCTCTGCACTGGGAGGACGGGAGACCCTTTTCAGCTGCTCTCCTGCAAATGCCCCCCACCCTTTTGTCTTAAAAAAGAAGAGAGGCCCCACCTGGAAATACTTCCAAGGCAGAAACTGGGGGGGGGAACCTCCCAACTGTTTCCCAAGCAATGTGCCCCCATTCCTCTGCAAGGAACAGTTCCACAAGCTTCCCGAAGGCCAGAATTGCTCTGAAGGGGACGGGGCAGCCCCCCCCCCAACAGTCTCCAGCACTCAGACTAGGTTCCCCTTGCAGTTCGGGGGCCTGGAAGCCGTGATCACCGCCCTGATGGACGAGTATCCCCAAGTGCTGGGCGAGCACCGCCAGCTGTTCGTGCTGGGACTCATCAGCCTCTGCTTCCTGGGCTCCCTGGCCACGCTGACCAATGTGAGTTATGGGGACAGCTGCGGGCATTCCTTGACCCCTTGAGCTCAGGGTCAGGCAGCACCTCTCTGGCCTTATGCCGAAGAAAGGCCGCTGGGATGTTGGGGACAGAGGGTGGCTCATAACTCTTCTCCTGCATGGATTTCCAAGGAGGCCGCCTTGTTGAATATTTGCAACACAAGGCAGAGAGTTTATTTTGCTCCTGTGATGGCGGGGGGGGGGGGGGGGCGAAGCAAGCCAGGAGCCCCCAAGTGAGCTAATTGTGGGACTTCCCCCTACTAGAACCCTCCCCAAAAGGGCAGAGGGGCACCATGAAGGCCAAGTGTGGTATTGTCCACCTTCAAGGGCTGCTCCCAACCCAGCCCTTCTGGGGGCTTGCAGCCTATCAGAGCCCCCCCCTCCCCTCCCAGGTTCACAGCAGGCTCTTTACTGGTGTTCCAATCCAGGGGGGGCCCTACATTGTGAAACTCCTGGAAGAGTTTGGGGCTGGCTGCTCCATCTTAGCCGTGGTGTTCCTGGAAGCCATTGCCGTCTCCTGGTTCTACGGTGAGGAGGAAAGAGGCTCTGTGGGCCCTTGGTGCGGGTGGGGGAGAGACCCTCTGCGACCCACTTTCAGTGCCGCCACCTGAGGCCAGCTTAGTAGAGTGACCGTCTCTTTACGAGTCTCCTTCAGGGGGAAATGATTCCCCATCATCTCTGCAAACCTTCCTCTGCCCTTCTGAGACCACCGTCCCCTTCTGCTCGGAGTCTTCCTCCCCTGCACCGTCCAGGGAGGGGGCCCAGCTCCTCAAAGGTCCCTTGAGCGATGGGCTTCCTTCCTAGGAATGCAGCAGTTTTGCAGCGACGTGAAGGCCATGCTGGGCTTTGGGCCAGGACTCTACTGGCAAGTGTGCTGGAGAGTGGTCAGCCCAGCCACCTTGGCGGTACGTAACAGATCCTTCCCCCGCCACCCTTTCTGATGCCACTGACTGAGGGTGAAGTGGGTCACAGCCCTCTCGGGAGCCAGGAGAAAGGGGTACGGAGGCTCCAGGGACATTTGCTCTGCTTGCCGGACGGATCCTTAGCTCTCTGCAGGAGCCCCTCGGTTACTATCCGGGACAAGTGTCCCCTCGGGGTGGAAGGGAGGCTTGTAAAGCAGAGAAGATGGGGAGGGGGCCTTGGGGCGGCTGGGCATTCTGCCAGACCTGATTTCCTCCTTCTTGGTTCCTGCCCAGTTCATTCTCATCAGCTCCCTCCTGGACCAGTCCCCGCTGGTGCTCTTCGACTACGAGTATCCTGCGTGGAGCATCTGGCTGGGACACCTGATTGGGGTCTCCTCCTTCCTCTGCATCCCCACCTACATGGTCTACAAGCTGGCCTGGACCCCCGGATCTCTGAAGCAGGTCAGGGAAATGGGAGCCTCAGGCAAGGGGGAGGGGGGGTTATTTTCCCAGCCAGTTCTCTAACACAGTGTTTCTCAACCTTGGCAACTTGAAGATGTCCGGACTTCAACTCCCAGAATTCCCCAGCCAGCGAATGCTGGCTGGGGAATTCTGGGAGTTAAAGTCCGGACATCTTCAAGTTGCCAAGGTTGAGAAACACTGTCCTAACCACTGCTGGGGAATTCTGGGAGTTGAAGTCCGGACATCTTCAAGTTGCCAAGGTTGAGAAACACTGCTCTAACACACTCCCTCCCCCCCCTCTCTCCTTGCCCCCCCTCCAGCGCCTGGCCCTGTGTCTTCGGCCAGAGAAGATGGCCCGGGAGCTGACCCTGGAGATGGTGGCCGTGCCAGCCCCCCTTTAATCCTTGATGGAGAGCTACCCCAAAACACAGGCTGTTCTTTGCTGAGCACCCCACGAAAGAACCCCTGGTTCCAGGCGCCCCGACTCCTGCTTCTCATCCGCCCCCCGCCCCCCAAAAAGAAGAAGCGGCGAGGAAGCCGCCTTTGGTGGGTTGGGTCGCCCCGCTTGCTTCTCCCCCTCCCCCCGCCGTTTCCCCCACGGAAGCCCCGATAAAAAAGGCATCCGCCTAAGAAGCCCCCACGCCAAGGACTCACGGAGCCCCCCTCCCTCCCAGCACCGGCCACGAGGCTCGGCTGCACGGCGCTTCTTGGGGGTGGGGGGCTCGCGTGGCAATCCCGCCCCTTCCGCGCGGGGCCTCCCGCTCTGCACATGTTCAGAGGCCCTCAGAGCCGGGGCTGCGAGCGCCTCTCCGCCCTGAGCTGTCGCGAGGATGCCGCGGAGCCGCCGGGGAGCCGCCTTGCTGGCGCTGCTGCCGCCGCTGCTAGCTGTGGCGCAGGGCGAGGCCGGGGAAGCGGCGGGCAGCGGGCAGCAGCAGCGTCCCTTCGCCGTCCTCCGGAGGCAGAACCTGGGTAAGGAGGGCTGGGTGGGACGGCCGGAACCCCCCTCGCTCCTTCCCTGCCCGGCGGCTCTGCTCCTCCGCGGCCTCGGCTACCCGTGGACGGAGGGTCCCTGCCCTGATCGGGCCGCCTTTTCTTCCGCAGCTCTGCTGGGCAGCGTCTTCGGCCTCCTGCTGCTGGCCGCCCTCCTGCTGGCCGTCTGCGTCTATCGGCCGCTTCGCCGCAGGTAGCCGGGACCGAAGCTCCCGCCGCCTGCTCCGCCCGCCCCCGTCCCGCCTCTCTCTCTCTCCCGCCCTGACCTGCCTCCGCCGCGCTGGGCTGAAGCGCCTTAAGCCACGGAAGGTCTCGGCCCTGCGCCCCCAGCTGGGCTCGGTCCGACTCCCAATGGACCGCCGACCGTTGCAGCGCGACCCCGAGGGCCGCCAGAGGCCCCGTTCTCGCCCAGAGCCCGGACGGCGGGGCCTCTTACGGGCTGCCCCAGAAAGCCCTCCTCTCGCCGGCTGTGCAGCTCCCAGGAGTCGGACGGGGGTCTCGCTGGAGGGGAGCCCAGCAGGCAGACGGTGCCCAGGGAAAGCGGCCGAAGGCTGCCCTCGAGCTTCCCCTCGTGACTGCTGGCGTTCCTGCTGTGGTTCCCTGCTTTTTGTCGTTATGTCCTAATGGGGTTTCCCTGATGTGCATCGGCTCCTTTGGGGTAGGAAATAAAACAGCTGTCGGTGTGATTTGGCTCAGCTGGTCTCCATCTTCTCTTGCGGGGAACCTGCCTTCTCTCAGCCAGCAGGACCCCAATGTTGGAGGGCACCATTTCTGCTCTTGGGAACAGATTGCGCCACCCTGAAATTGCAGCTTGACGGGATGCGTCCCCCTCCTCTTTGCTCTTTGGGGTCCGCCTCCTTCCCCCACTTCCAAGACAGAACTTCTCCCTTCACCTAAAGAGCCCCCCCTCACTCCCCTCTTTTTCAGGTAAGGAACTCAGCCAAGACAGGAGTTGCCCCCACTTTATTTAAAAACACAAACCCCCCAATTGCCAGGAGGGGCAGGAGCTGGGGGGGGGGTGCCTGGGGAGGTTACAGAGACACCAAGAAGCGGCTGGAGGAGTCCGAGGGGAAGGGGAAAGGCAAAGCACTCCGGCACGGCACGTAGGCCGTGAAAGACACCTGGCGGCTGCTGAAATCTTTGGTAGAGGAGGAGCTGACTCTGAGGAAGCCCCTCCCTCGGCTCAGGCTGGCAAGGGTCCCCCCACCCCTTCGGAACAGGCTTTGGCAAAGGAAGACGGGGGGGGGGTGCCCCCTTCGGCCGAGCGCAGAGGAAGACGAGCAGATCTTTGGGCTCAAAGCTTTGGCGAGTGAGCGGGAGAGCCCCCTCCCTCCCTGCCGAAGGGGGCCTGGCCTGGCCTCCCTTTCCAGTGCCCAGGCCAAGAAGGGCCGGGCGTCCGTCGCGCACTTCCTGCAGGCGTCATGCCGCTACTTTTCCAGCAGGGAGCGCTGGAGAGCCTCCTTCAGCTCCTCCTCCTCCTCCTCCTGCCTCCGCTGCTCCCGCTCCTGCTGCTCCTGGAGGGAGAGCGCCATGGCCAGGTGCAGCTCCCGGTCGAAGGTGGAAGACCCCCGCAGGGGTGGCCTGCTCCCGCCACTGGCCAGGAGGCTCTCCTGCAGGGCCCTGCGCGGGACAGAGAAGCGCTTTCTGAGCAGCGGGATGGGATGCCCCAGGGCTCTGCCAGAGCAGGGGCTCCAAGCCTGGCAACCTGAAGACCTGGGGGAGGGTCTCCCTGCTCTGTTCAGGGGAGACCAGGCAGCTGCCCGGAAGTCCCTGCCAGCAGGAGCAGGAGGGCAAGCGAGAGCCCAGAGGGCTTGTTCGGCCAGGTGATGGGTCTTGGCACCACCCCTGCCCACCAGCTTGGGGTGCCCTCGCTGGCCTAGGTGCACCCCTGGGGAACCGTGAGGAAGAGCCTGAGGCCCCCAGGTGGCTGGCATCCTTCTCAGCCTTACCTTTGATAGTGGAGGTGGAGGTCCTGGGCGTAGGAGACGTCCCCGTTCAAGGGTGGCCCCAGAGGCTCCTGGGAAGACAGAGAGGTGACCGGGGGGCCCTCCTCCCGCCCGCCCTCCCTGCAGCTGTGATCCCTGGGCTGAGCCAGGGGTCCTCCGGGGGTGCAACCCCTGAAGGCGCCTGGGTCCAATGGCCAGACCGAAGGGCAGCCTCAGCTCTCGACCCAAACTCACCTGGCTGGGGCCGGACTCCATCAGGCTCTGCTGGATGGCAAACTGCATGATTTCATTGTCCTCGTCCTGCACGTGGAGGTTCCGGCCGTCGTCCTGCAGCCGGTAGGATTTGGGGATCTCGAAGACGGAGGGGTCCACTACGAAGGGGGAGGCCGGGGCAGCTGGGGGGAGGAGGGCACTGATCAGGACAGCTGCCAACTGGGAACCCGGACGGGCCGGGGCCACCCTCCCCCCCTTTGCCTGAAGGCTACAGACGCCCTCCCTCCCTCCTCACCCGTGGTCCCCTGGGGTCCTTCGGGCGAAGCCTCTTCCAGGGTGCTGCAGCAGTTGACGCGTCCGAAGGTAATCCTGGCATTCAGGACGTGGAACAAGGGGATTTCTGTGGGGGGGGGGGAGAAACGGAGAAGTGAGGGGAGGGGCCCCCAGGCATCTTTGCCCCCCTCCCACCAATGGGCTTCGGGAGGCTTTGTTTCGGCTCAGGAGTGCAGCAGAGCCAGGGAACCGCACCGATTTTGACCGGGAAGCCCGGAGGGAAGTCCAGGGTGATGAAGTCCTTCAGCCGGGCAAAGTGGGCGCTGGTCCTGGCCATCAGGTCCACGATTGGAGAGACCTGCTCACGAGGGAGAGCGGGGAACTCTTCGGACATCCACAGGTTGGCTTTAAACCTGGGCAGGGAAGGCGGGAGAGTTGCACAGGTGGGGCCACAATCCTGGGACATATTCCTAAGGGCCTCCCACCCTCCCCAAGCCAGAGGTGTGTGTGTGTGTGGGGGGGAGAGTTTTGGAAGGAGAGCTGCTCGTTTGCAAATGTGGAAAGAGAAAGAGGAGCCCCCTCCTCTCCCCCAAGGAGCTGCCTCTTCCTGGGGGAGCAAAGCTGGTGGGGGTGGGGGGGATATGCAGGTTGGGAGCTAAGAGGCGGGAGAACCAATGCCTTTACTTCTGAGTCCGAATGGTCACTTCTTTGGGCCTGCCAATGTCTCTGTCCTTCAAGTCAAAGTCGGGGTCGAAGTATTCCTCGGGGTGAGAGCGGTTGGGTTGTTGGTCGAGGCAAATTCCGTCGTCAGGTCCTGGGGAAAAGGGGGCAACTGAGCGGCTGCCCTCAGGGGCGGCTCCCTCCCTCCCTCGGTGGCTGAGAGCAGGAGGCCGGGAGGGCAGAGCCGGAAGACTCACCTGCTGGGCTCCGTATTCGTGCTCAATGGTGCCCAAGAAGGACTCCAGGGGGTTTCGGTCTGCTAGGAGAAAGGGAGAGGGGCCAGTCAGCTCCAAGCTGCCCCCTTACCCCACCCACCCAGGGCCTCCCAGTCGCTCTCATCAAAGCAGCCACCTTTGTATCTCCTCTTCTCCTCCTCCGTCAAGTGCTCCGTCCGGATCCTGGTCACCACGTTCACATTGTTGGCCGTGAAGACCTGGAGGAAGGAGCAAGAGGCTCACGCCCGCCCACCGTAGGGGAGCCGCTCCCCAGAGGAGAGGAAGAGGAGGAGGAGAGCCTGAGGTGAGCAGCCGGCAGGGGAGAGGAGGCACCGGGGCCCGGCTCCAGGCGGCTCCTCACCTTGGCTTCGTAGTCATTCACCACTTCGCTCCTCTCCGTTTTCCAGACCCAGAAGCCAGAGGTATCTCTGCAAGGCAAACATCCGTTTCCTGGCTCCTGCCCTCCTTGGCCCAGGAACGACTCAGTGCTCCCACGCTCCTCAGCCCTTGGAGGGAGAAGGGCGGGCACCTCTTGGGGGCTGCTCATTCCTGCCAACCCAGGGCTGTGGCGCAAGAGAATCCCAGGAGACACGGAGCAAGGGCTCCCGCTCCCCCCACCTTTCAAAGGCGATGTTCTTGGTGTCCAGGGAGGTGCTGAGGATGGGAGAGGTCAGCCGCCGCTCCACCTCCTTGCTCTTGGGGACCATGGAGTCCAGGGTCAGCCGCTTGATCTGCTGCGTGATCTCAAAGCGCTCGGCCGCCACCACTTGGTCGTCATGGTTAACCTCAATCAGCTCAGCCCAGTGCCCGGTATCTGGAAAGCCAAGTGGGAAGGGCTGGCACAGAGCGTTATGGTCCCTCCCCCCCCCCTCCCTGTGTAATATAGTTCCTTGTGTAGGTGTGGGTCACCCATGGCCCAGTTCATAACAGGGGATGCAGAGCCACGCTGAACCACACAGGAGAAAACAAACTCCTAAAACTCCATAACATCCTGATAGTGCATAACATAACATCCTGAGATGCGCCCTACCATTGACGCCCAGGATTTGACCATATATATACAGAACTTCCCTGAGCAGTAGATTAGAAATTGTACTTTTACAGGCTGTTTTTAACCACATGCTGTTGCTCCTCCTGCCTTTATCCTATCTCAATAAAAGGGGCTCTCAGACCCCCAATCTGGGTCGCTCCATCCCGAGAAAGATCGTGTCCGTGTCTTTTCTCCACATTGGCCTCATGGACGAGCCATGGGAACGTTACACCTCCCTCCACTGGAGCTCTGGCACGGCTCACCCTTCCCCTCTGAAGATCAGGCTGCGCCTCCCTCGCTCCCAGCTCATGTTTTCAAAGCCCAGCAGGGTGATATCCACGCGCAGCTTTGCGCCGCTCTTCCAGATGCGGCAGACGTCACTGGGCAAACTCTGGACACCAGCGGGATGTGGGGAGATGCAGGGAGGGCGGAAGAGCTAAAAGGTGAGTCATGGGAACTGGCGCGATTCACAAAGGAACGCCGGTTTTCCCAGGCTGAGCGGGAAAGGTAGCATGAACTCGGTCCAAGAGGATCCGTAAACCTCCCAAAAGCAGCAACTTGGTTCAGACTCACCCAGCTGGTGAATTCCCACTTCATTTCCACATAGAAATCTGGAGTCTACGGGGGGAAATGAGAGAGGAATGAAACGTTTCCCCTTTCGAGAGGAAAAGGAAGCCTGATTTGGCTTCCAGTGAGCCTTACAATTTGAGCCTGTGGCGTTAAGGGACAAGGCCTCAGTGCCTCCCAGTCACAGGATTTGGGGGAAAGGGAAAGTGTTCGGCTGAGGGTGCGAATCTGAACAGGTGGACTCAGAAACAGCACAACGCCTGACGCTTGGCTAGGCGAAGCCTTAAGAGCCGGGATGGGAAACCCATGGCACGCATGCCACAGGTGGCACACGGAGCCATTGTCAGGGCACATGATGGCGTTGCCGTCAGCTGGCCAGTGCGCATGTGTGCACGGGCCAACTGACTTCAGACTTTTTTTAGGCCATTTTTCGCCCTTCCCCAGGCTTTATAGGAGCCTGGGGAGGGCAAAAACAGCCCCCCTCCCACCCCGTCTGGAGGCCCAGGAGCTTCCCTAAAGGCTCCGGGGGACTAAAAACTGCCCCATGAGCAAACCGGAAGTCCATTCCCGAACTTCCGGTTGCCCATAGGGCCGGGTTTTTGCGCTCCCTGAAGCCTCCGGAGGGTCTTGGGGGGGGGGTAAGGGAGGCTGTTTTCGCCCTCCCCATGGTCCTATAAAGCCTCTGGAGCCTGGGGAGGGTGGAAAAAGCATGCAAAAAGTGGGTGCGTGTGTGCTGGCCATGCGTGCATATCGCTGGGGGTCACATATTGCATTATGGGTGTGGCACACCCACGCGCAACCCCCCCCCCCTGGTGCTCCCCCCCCTTTGGCATGCGAGCCAAAAAAGGTTGCCCACCCGTGCCTGAGGGGCTTTCTTGGGGGAATAAACCACCGTAGCAAAATAAGGGCAATCGCATTTAGGCCGCTTTAGAACGTGGAGGCTACTGGGAGGCCCAAAGGGTTTTCACCCAAGCGGCTTCTTCTTTCCTGCTCCTCGCGTTACCTCGCTGATCTTCTGAAGCAATTCGGGGACCCCCCCCAGGGTTGTGGATGTCTGCTGGAAGTCACGGTGTTGAAGGACCATGTGGACTATTTCCGGATCGCCGGTGCTGATGGCCTCGTGCAGGACTGCCAGAAAGAGAGAGGAGCTGAGTCTGCAGGGGAGGCAATAGCTAAGCTCTTCCACGCCTCCACTTCACCACCACCTGCTCAGACTCACCTGTCCACCCCTGGCCGTTCTCCTTCGTGACGTCCGCCTTGTGCCGCAAGAGGACGCGGACAGACTCCGCGTAGCCCAAGGAGACCGCCAGGTGCAACAGGCTTCGCCCGCGGGGATCCTGCTGCTCGACATCCTGGGAAAAGGAGAGGGAGGGGGGGGAGATCTCTTCTGAGGATCCCTGGAGCCCACCAGGGAGGCGGCAGGATGGCGACCCTTTTGCAGACACACCATGGAACTACGGAAGCAACTCCAGCCCTGCGACGGACACGGCGTTGCTTTCCTCCGACACACAGACAGGCAAGCTCAGAAATGAGGCAGTGTCCCCCCCCCAAGAGACCCCTCCTCGCTTTCCTTCCCTCCCTTGCCAAGAGAAGCCCTTTCTCCCCTCCTGGTGAGGGCTGGTGAGGGGGCTGATCTTCCTAACCAGACTGGGGGGGATTTGGGGAGGGGGGAAGGAGAAGCCACTCCTCAGAGGGGGGGGTCTCCTCCTCCTGAACCTAACCAGACTGGGGGGGGGGATTTGGGGAGGGGGGAAGGAGAAGCCACTCCTCAGAGGGGGGGTCTCCTCCTCCTCCTGAACCTAACCCGACTGGGGGGGGGGATTTGGGGAGGGGGGAAAGGAGAAGCCACTTCCTCAGAGGGGGGGTCTCCTCCTCCTCCTGAACCCTAACCAGACTGGGGGGGGGATTTGGGGAGGGGGGAAAGGAGAAAGCACTCCTCAGAGGGGGGGTCTCCTCCTCCTTCCTGAACCTAACCATACTGGGGGGGGATTTGGGGAGGGGGGGAAAGGAGAAGCCACTCCTCAGAGGGGGGTCTCTCCTCCGAAACCTAACCAGACTGGGGGGGGGATTTGGGGAGGGGGGAAAGGAGAAGCCACTCCTCAGAGGGGGGGGTCTCCTCCTCCTGAACCTAACCAGACTGGGGGGGGGATTTGGGGAGGGGGGAAAGGAGAAGCCACTCCTCAGAGGGGGGGTCTCTCCTCCTCCGAAACCTAACCGACTGGGGGGGGGAGGGAGGGGGGAAAGGAGAAGCCACTCCTCAGAGGGGGTGTCTCCTCCTCCTGAACCTAACCAGATGGGGGGGGGATATGGGGAGGGGGATAGGAGAAGCCACTCCTCGGAGGGGGGGCTCATCCTCCTGACCTAACCAGACTGGGGGGGGGGATTTGGGGAGGGGGGAAAGGAGAAAGCCACTCCTCAGAGGGGGGGTCTCCTCCTCTGAACCTAACCAGACTGGGGGGGGGATTTGGGGGGGGGGAAGGAGAAGCCACTCCTCAGAGGGGGGGTCTCCGTCCTCCGAACCTAACCGATCGGGGGGGGATTTGGGGAGGGGGGAAAGGAGAAGCCACTCCTAGAGGGGGGGGTCCTCCTCCGAACAACTAACCAGACTGGGGGGGGATTGGGGTAGGGGGGAAAGGAGAAGCCACTCCTCAGAGGGGGGGTCCTCCTCCTCCTGAACCTAACCAGACTGGGGGGGGGGATTTGGGGAGGGGGGAAAGGAGAAGCCCTCCTCAGAGGGGGGTCTCCTCCTCCTGAACCTCATAACCAAGACTGGGGGGGGCTTTGGGGAGGGGGAAAGGAGAAGCCACTCCTCAGAGGGGGGGTCTCCTCCTCCCCTGACCTAACCAGACTGGGGGGGGGGATTTGGGGAGGGGGGAAAGGAGAAGCGACTCCTCAGAGGGGGGGGTCTCCTCCTCTCTGAATTCGAACCAGACTGGGGGGGGGATTTGGGGAGGGGGAAAGGAGAAGCCACTCCTCAGAGGGGGGTCTTCTCCTCCTGAACCTAACCAGACTGGGGGGGGGGGATTTGGGGAGGGGGGAAAGGAGAAGACACTCCTCAGAGGGGGGGTCCCTCCTCCCCTGAACCTAACCAGACTGGGGGGGGGATTTGGGGAGGGGGGAAAGGAGAAGCCGCCTCCTCAGAGGGGGGGTCTCCTCCTCCTGATCCTAACCAGGACGGGGGGGGGGGATTTGGGGAGGGGGGAAAGGAGAAGCCAATCTCAGAGGGGGGGTTCTCCTCCTCCTGAACCGAACCAGACGGGGGGGGGATTGGGGATGGGGGAAAGGAGAAGCCACTCTCAGAGGGGGTCTCCTTCCTCTGAACCTAACCAGACTGGGGGGGGGGAGTTGGGGAGGGGGGAAAGGAGAAGCCACTCCTCAGAGGGGGGTCTCCTCCTCCTGAACCTCAACCAGACTGGGGGGTGGAATTGGGGAGGGGGGAAAGGAGAAACTCCTCAGGGGGGGTCTCCTCCTCTCTGAACTAACCAGACTGGGGGGGGGATTTGGGGGAGGGGGGAAAGGAGAAGCACTCCTCAGCGGGGGGGGTATCCTCTCCTCTCCTAACAAGTAGACATGGGGGGGGGATTTGGGGAGGGGGGAAAGGAGAGCCACTCCTCAGAGGGGGGGGTCTCCTCTCCTGAACTAACCGACTGGGGGGGGGATTTGGGGGAGGGGGGAAAGGAGAAGCCCTCCTCAGAGGGGGGGTCTCCTCCTCTCCTGAACCTAACCAGCAGGGGGGGGGGATTTGGGGAGGGGGGAAAGGAGAAGCCATCCGGCAGGGGGGGGTCTCCTCTCTCCTGATCAACCAGACTGGGGGGGGGGGATTGGGGAGGGGGGGAAAGGAGAAGCCACTCCTCGAGGGGGGGCGTCTCCTCCTCCTGAACCAACCAGACTGGGGGGGGGGATTTGGGGAGGGGGGAAAGGAGAAGCCACTCATCAGAGGGGGGTATCCTGCCTCCTCCTGAACCTAACCAGAATGGGTGGGGATTGGGGAGGGGGGAAAGGAGAGCCACTCCTCGAGGGGGGGTTCTCCTCCTCATCCGAACTAACCAGATGGGGGGGGGATTTGGGGGGGGGAAAGGAGAAGGCTCCTCACGGGGGGGGGTCTCTCCTCTCTGATCCTAACAGACTGGGGGGGGGTTTGGGGAGGGGGGAAAGGAGAAGCCACTCCTCAGAGGGGGGGGTCCCTCCTCTGAACCTAACCAGACTGGGGGGGGGGATTTGGTGAGGGGGGAAAAGGAGAAGCCTCCTCAGAGGGGGGTCTCCTCCTCCTCTGAACCTAACCAGACGGGGGGGATTTGGGGAGGGGGGGAAAAGGAGAAGCCAGCTCCTCAGAGGGGGGGTCTCCTCCTCCTCCTGATCCTAACAAGACTGGGGGGGGGATTTGGGGAGGGGGGGGAAAGGAGAAGCCTCCTCAGAGGGGGGGGTCTCCTCCTCCACCTAACCAGACTGGGGGGGGGGATTTGGGAGGGGGGAAAGGAGAAGCCACTCCTCAGAGGGGGGGTCTCTCCTACTACGGAACCTAACAGACTGGGGGGGATTTGGGGAGGGGGGAAGGAGAAGCCACTCCTCAGAGGGGGGGTCTCTCCTCTCCGAGACCTAACCAGACTGGGGGGGGATTTGGGGGGGGGGAAAGGAGAGCCATCCTAAGAGGGGGGGTCTCCTCCTCTGATACTAAACCAGACTGGGGGGGGGGGATTTGGGGAAGGGGGAAAGGAGAACCACCTCAGGGGGGGGGTCTCTCCTCGAACCTAACCAGACTGGGGGGGGGTGGCTTGGGAGGGGGGAAAGGAGCAGCCACTCTCAGAGGGGGGGTCTCCTCCTCCTGAACCTAACCGACTGGGGGGGGATTTGGGAGGGGGGAAAGGAGAAGCCACTCCTCAGAGGGGGGGTCTCTCCTCCTCCTGTCCTAACCAGACTGGGGGGGGATTTGGGGGGGGGGGAAAGGAGAAGCCATCCTCAGAGGGGGGGTCCTCCTCCTCCTGAACCTAACCAAGCTGGGGGGGGGATTGGGGGAGGGGGGAAAGGAGAAGCCACTCCTCAGGGGGGGGTTCCTCTCCTCCTGAACCTAACCAGACTGGGGGGGGGGGATTTGGGGAGGGGGGAAAGGAGCATCGCCAATCCCAGAGGGGGGG